>NC_056731.1:1861894837-1861907337 GCF_019279795.1 Protopterus annectens | reverse complement strand
CATGGGCCTTCAGTTTTGCATTCCATTCCCCTATCCTTTGCTGACATTCTTGCTCAGAGTCTGCCTGTAATGCCACATCATCTGTATACAGCAACTTTGTTGATCTGTCCCCTCCAACCTGTTTTCTAATGCAGTCTATCACCAGTATGAACAGCAGTGAGCTCGGAGATGAACCCTCATGTACGCCTACTCCCACTGGGAACCCTTCTGTGAGGCAAACACAATTTGTACTTAATTCACTGGGTTCTTGTACAGAGACTGCACTAATTCTACCAATGTTTCTGGGTCTTCAAACCAACAGCAGCATTAGGGAGCCTGGTATTTTAGACTTTCACTGGCTACCATACCCCTTCTTGTTATCCATAATGCTCTTTGCAGGATCTCTGTCAAGATCTCTTTAACTTTGGTGAAAGATAAAGGCATTTGAGAATGAGTCTGACAACAATTTGTTTTTTCTTGCATATTGGCAGTAAGTTCACATTTTTAAATTGATTTACTTTATGACAAAAATCATATTTCCATTGGCTTTTTATTAAAATTGTAGTCTGAGACTATTCCTGTGTTTCCCTTACCTCTTCCTTTCTAAATGACTTTTGGCATTTTATGCTACTCTTGTCTAGTTTCTCCATTTTTTGCTCTGTGTTACTACTTATTGTATTAGAGCATATTATTCCCTGTTCCTCTTGTACTTTCTCTGCATGTGCAAATCACACTGTTTCTTCTTTTTTGGCACCAGGACAAGTTATGTCCAGTGGTTATGAAATTCATTTTCATTTTACTCCTGTTGTCCGCACCACTGACATCTCACCTCATAAAAATAAAATGGAAAAGAAAGAGGATCTTATGCCACCTATATTAAACAGACATAAGCAACCCCAAAAGCCAGAAAGGGTCAAGAGTTTATTCCATGTTTGTTTTAGTCCAATACATTTGTCCTAAAGCAAAAGTTATATATGGTATCATTGCAGTCAAGCCTTCCTTGTCTAACATGAGACTGGATGTGTTTTTAGGCCTCTAGGGCACCTGCCTTCATATAAGAATTTCCAAGGAATTCAGGAAATTTCCAGACTTCTGGGTTACAATTTGTTACTTTTAATTTTGGATTATTCTGTTCTCTCATATCAGTCCCCAGGATGTTTACCAAATGAATAGTATTTCGGCTTTTCCCGGTTAGGGGTCTCCACAGCAGAACTCTGGTCCGCTAATGACTGGCAGTGGATTTTTACAGTGCCAAGTTGCCAGCCCAATGCCCAACCTTCAAAGAAGGCACACCCATTCATGCATGCACCTACCTGCATGATGAATGCTGACTGTAATAGCTTGCCTAAGACTGCAGGGAGGCCAGATGTTCCCATACCTGGATGACTGCCTCATCTGTTCAGAATCTGATATCTGTGAGAGTGTCTCTGATCACATTATTACCTTCTGTAGGGATAATGCTGACTCTATTGAAGTCACAGGTACAGCCTGCACATATGCTTATATTTGTAGACAGCAGACTGGATAACAGAATGCCAAATTATGCAGATCAAAATTCCCCATGGACAGAACCCTCTCACTTTGCAAGTCAAGGTGTCATCCTTGCTCATATCATTGCTAGCTACAGTGTATCCTGTCATGATACTGGCTTTCATGGCAGCCAGCATTCTCAGTTTTTCATGAAAGGTACTACAAGGAAATTCTACAGTGGACTGTGTGGGTTCAACGTCTAAGAATACAAATCCCCAATTTCTTCTAATCTACACTTCTCAGGCAAGTAAATATCTCTAACTTTGGGTGGATGGATCTGGACAATTTCTGCATTTGGTCCATTTTACCTACCTACTTCCTTGATGACTGTTACTCTGAATAACCTAGCTTGGGTGGTGGAGGGTGTTTTGACTTCTTCTGAACTATCCCTTCACACCAACATATTCAAAATAATAGCAGTACTTTTGACCATCTAATCCTTTCAGGACTCTCTCTCAGTGCTAGATATCACCGCACAATTAGATAATATGGCAGTTGCAGCTTAACTGAAAAGCATAGAGAAGTAGATAGTATCCCCAATGTTTGGAAGCTGTGAAACTCTGGGAATGGGCAGTGTGTAATCCACATCCTGAGAAGTCCAATTCACTGGCAGCCAAATAGAGAAGATACATGCATCTTTTTGTGATGAGTTCCTCAGTTCTTTGGTTGCATGGAACATTTTCTGGAGGTGAGGAATCCCTGCTGCAGTTTTTGTTTGCCTCCCCCACCAAGTGTAGTACCTTTCTTCCTCCCTTTTTCCATTACTGGGGACTCTCCCTGGGATGCACACCACTTTTCATTATATTTACTCTCATGATGCAATTTGTTCAGAAGGCAGAATATTACTAAGCAGATGTCATCCTCTTTGCTGTACATTAACCAGGGTAGGTATGATTCCATCAGCTACATCAGTCATCTTCTAGAGAAGCCCCTGTTCTTGAAACTCAATGAATCATTACTGTCCCATCCATCAAGAAAGACTTATCCAGACATCAACTCCCTAAAATGTGCTCCATGGCTTGTCCGCTTTCAGTAGTTACCAATAATCCTTCCTTTCCTGGAAGGTGCTCAAGATTTTGACATCTTCTGAAAAACTCAACATAAGGAAGACTTGCATGGACAAGCAAACATTATTTTCCATTTGGCACACTGAAGAAGGATTGCAACATCTTTGGCTCTTGTTGATGACATTTTTGAAAATGTGAGTCAGTTACTCATCTAGTAAACTCCAGTAGGACACTATTTCCAACTTTTTGTGGGTCATTTTCAAATTCTTAATCCTTGTTAAACATATACAAAGTCCACTTTTGAACTTGTTTGTTGAGGCATCCATTGTAAGATGCAATACTTCCTTGGGGCTTGTACATTGTACTAAAAAATTGACCTGTTCAATATGAAAGTCTCTTTTCTTAGTAACAGTTGTATTAAATATTAGGAATTTGGAGTTGTGTGCAGAGAGTTTTCTTATCTGATGCTTCGTAAAGGTACATTATCCCTTTGAACTAACCTTAACCAGCACAGACACTCACTTTTTTCACATCCTGCTCAAACTCTGAAGAGAATGTACCACATCCCTTGTACATAGATCATCTAAGGTATTATTTGGTCAGCGCTATGACCACTTTTTCTTTTCTTTTCTGATAAAAACAGTAGGCCAAAAAGTTTCAAGAATTATTCTTGCAACAAGTGTCTTGGAATGAAAAACTATTTCCCAAGATGGCATCAGTTGGCTGCCTAGGACAATTCCAGTTAAACTTATATTTTGCTTTTGGATTCTCACTAGATTTATGTTGTACAGCTGACGTGTTTTATTGCTGAGACAGCTGAGTATTTTGTCTGAACTGTGCTTTTGGAATTCCTCAGTTGCTAATAGTATTGCATTGTATCTAGACATGCCTGTGCTTTGATTGTGGTCCTACTGTCCTCAGCTGAAGGTCTGGGTGAATGTTAAGTTTTGTAGTTTCTTTGCGTTCCTTGCTGCTGCTGAGTTTCATTTGGTCTTCCAGTATATAGAAATATGAATTATAAATTTGGTTGAAATCTGGATTAGTGTTTGCATTCCTTTAGTGTCCTGGTGTGAAAACTGTGAATTGCCAAGTGGGTTGAAATCTGGATGTAATTTGATGTTCTGTATAATTCTCCATTGTCATTCTTTTCAGTCCTAAGGTTTAATTCTGGAGATTTTGGTTTGGGGTTGACAGCTGAAATCTGAATTTATCTTCCTGTTATGTGTAGTTCCGTAGTTATCTGCAGTTTGGTAGCCTTGGTTTTCAAGTTATGTTTTCAGTCTTAGTTTGGGTTTTGGGGTTACTGAATGTTAGAGTTTCTTCTGCTATGCCTCACTCTGTTTGTGTTCTACATGAAAGGTTTACATTAGCGCTTCCCTTCTGAGAACTAGTCCTTTGATTTTGCCTCGCTTTCTTTTACATCTGTAAGCAGAATGGTTTTTGGATTGTTTATGCCTTTTGATCCAGTGGGTTGGCAGTATTATGGAAGACTTTGTGGAACTTGCCTTGGAATTACCTGCTATTGTATATAGCTCCTTATTTATCTGTTCTCTTGCGTTTAATGTGCTTTGGCTGTCCTGCTACTTCACCATCTGTGGATTATCTTCATTGGGAGGCTTAAGATTGTCTGTGGTCTTGAGTTCAGAAAGACATTTCATTTCTGGCTGTTTTAGGGGCTCACCTGAACTGTATTTGGCCATGGTTCTTGGGGTCGCCTTTCATTTTCTTGCATTTTTTTGTATTTGACTTTAAGTAATTTTGTATTGTTGGGGGCTATCCTTATGTATTTCATAAAGATTTATTTATCTGTACATATTTCACCTGTGGATGGGCTAGCCAATCCGGCAGTGTAAACCTTGGGTCTAGATCGTCACTGTTGAAGTGACACACCCGATCCCATGTGCAAAAATGGGGTAAAAGGGTTGTAGATGGATGGAGCCTTACGGATTTCATATTGAGAGTACACTCACCCAGACTAAGTTCAGGTAACTTTCAGGAACCTTTTACATATCCTCACAGTATATTTTAGTGCTTTGGTTTGTTTTAGGTACACTGTTTAGGAAACATGTACTTAGGGCTAATATTCAAGATGAAAATTTGATCAAATTGTATCTAAAATACAACAAAACATACCAGCAATTTTTAAGGCTCACTCTACTAGAGTTTTAGCTACCTCAGTGGCTTGCTTTTTATTTTCCAAGCAATGACACGTCTAATTATATTACCCATCTTTACTTATGTGAAGCATTACAATCTAGATGCGATATCCAGGTCTTAATTTGGAATTACCATTATCAATGGATGTTCTCATTATGGAGACCATAGAGTATTATTTTATTTAATCATTTATCAAGAGCATGTGGGGTGGCCACAGTGGTGCAGCGGTAGCGTTGCCGCCTCACAGCAAGAGGTTCTCTGGTTCGATTCTTGGCTGGGGTGCCTTCTGCGCGTAGTCTGCATGTCCTTCCTGTGGTTGTGTGGGTTTCTTCCGGTTTCCTCCCACATCCCAAAGACATGCTGTAGGTGGATTGTACACTCTAAATTGGCTCTAGGCATGAGTGTGTGCATGTGTGTGCCTTCTGTGGAAGGTTGGGTGCCGGGCTGGCAACTCGACAATGTAAAACTCCACTGCCAATCATGAGCAGACAGGTTTTCCGATGTGGCGACCCCTAACCGGGAAAAGCCAAAAGGACTGCCATGTATAAAAGTTATGTACTTGCCATAATATGATCTCTAAAAGACTGGGACCATCCTCACTGGTGTACCTTGCCACCTTCCTGTTTTTGGTAAATAAAGTTTCATGTGTCATATATTATGTAGCTTAGAATGTTTAACCTCATTTTTGAAAAAGGGGTATTCAACAGTGTGTTTATGAGATAGATGGAAATATTTGGCAACCTAGGAAAGGTTTTGATTGCTAAGCAATCCTAATGTCCATAGTCTACAGCCCAATCAAGTACTGAGAATGCACCTGACCAGATCTAATACTATAGTAGCTACATATCTTTCATGTCTCACTGTACATCCAATAAATGCAGTTTTCCATCATTTTGATACTTGATACACAAGGCTGGGAGGTGAATAGAGTGAATAAGAAAAGCAGCTATTGTTGCCTTAAACATAAATGTAGGATTAGTCTTGAGTAATAATTTAAAAAATTTCATTATGGAAAACCAAGCAGGTTTATACTGGAGGACTTGTAGTTAAGAAATTCATCTACCAGAAATAATAGTCACTGAACAGAATGTTTTCTTGGTAAGATATTTTAATTGCACTGCCTCTGTAGGCTCAAAAGAACATAGAACAGCATCTTGTTCATAAAGTTCAAATCTCACTGTGGGGAAGTACATTTGTTCTAGCTTTCAAGTACTGAGTTCTTTTAAAACAGATTTTAACATAAGGATGTGATGCAGTTTGAGGGAAAGCTGATAAAAAAGCAAATATGGCTACTGCATACACTGTAACAAGCAAACCTGCCAAACTGAAATTGGATATTAATTAGATGGCTCAATAAACATGGGATGGGACAATACAGTATGAAGGATCCATACCCTTGTAACCCTCTTACACTTCTGAATGTTTGAATTAGATTATTTGACTTGTTTAAGATGTGTAACATTTGAAAAGAAAGAGTTACTGTTAGTAATTGGAATTCTATCTTCTAGGCTGATATATTCAGAGTTTCAAAATGGGATGTAAAACTGTATCTAATACTAACATTAGTAAGGATATGTATAGATATAACAACCTTGGTGTGTGGGTGATCAGTCCCAACATTAAAGAATGCCATGGCTGTCTTGGCCAGGGGAACAGCAGTTTTTCTGCATATATATATATATATATATATATATATATATATATATATATATATATAAGTATGTATGTGTCTGTATGTATCATATATATGCACACACATACATACATACATATACATGCACACACACACATCTATAGCTATATATATATATATATATATATATATATATATATATATATATATATATATATATAGCAACGAAGTACCAGCAACAGCAACCATGCATGAATATAGTTCTTCTATCAGTAAAAGTAAACCATAATGTTCCACCACAAAACGACTCAGATAATTTTTAAAAAGAAAAACAGCAATTTTAATCCAGAGTGCACTCAGTCAATGGTAAGCGCTTTCACAGGAGCTTCATCAGACCACAATAGACTCAGTTATTATCTGAGTCGTTTTGTGGTGGAACATTATGGTTTACTTTTACTGATAGAAGAAGAACTATATTCATGCATGGTTGCTGTTGCTGGTACTTTGTTGCTATAATTTTGCTTTTTGGTGCTTTATCCAGCTCAGCATTTACCGACAGAGGTGCAGTAGCTTTCTTTGTGACTGTTGTTTTATATATATATATATATATATATATATATATATATATATGTGTGTGTGTATATATATATATATATATATATATATATATATATATATATATATATATATATATATGTATATGTATATATATATTTATATATGTATATGTATATGTATATATATATATATATATATATATATATATATATATATATATATCTATATCTATATATGTATATATATCTATATATATATATCTATATGTATATATATATATATATATATATATATATATATATATGTATATATATATATGTGTATATATATATATATGTATATATGTATATATATATATATATATATATATGTATATCTATGTATATATATATATGTATATATATATATATATATGTATATATATATATATATATGTATATATATATATATATATGTGTATATATATATATATGTGTATATATATATATATATATATATATATATATATATATATATATATATATGTATATATATATATATATATATATATATATATATATTATAATATACACCTATATTGATTGCTGTGATGTGTGGCAAGCAAGTCTACTACTACCCAAATGTGTAAAATGTACTGAAAACTCCATAAATCCAGTTTCTCTCCTCCTGAGCCAGTGTTACCTTTCTTCTCAAGGTGCCTGATAACCCAAAAAACACATCACTGAAAGATGCAGGCTTTGCTACAATGCTGTCTGTCCTATTCTGATTGCCTTATCATACATTCAGAAGGTTCTTGTTTTTCCTTGTTTAAAAAACACAGCACTGTAGAATATATATATATGTATATATATATATATATATATATATATATATATATATTTTTTTTTTTTAATGTCCTGGCTGTAAATTGTTTTGAAAGCTATCTGGATCCTGCAAACTGCTTTCAACTCTGTGATGTGAAAATATTCTTTTTTGAGATCACTCATCTGTATTAACAAACTGCTGGTGGGTTCCTGCAGCATAATGCAAAGAGCATTTTGTCAAACTTTGGATCTTGGATGAAGGTAGATGTGGCATTCCAGTGAATAGGTTTGCCCGCATCTGGGCACCATAAGAAGTTTATCCTTTAGAATGAAGGAAATCATCATGTCTGTTGGATTTTTGGCTTTGGTGCCATTAATTTCTAAGGTGCCAACAATATTTTTCTCATATGGGGTCTTGTATAGTGTACCTTGAGGATACAAGAAAGCATGTAGCACAGATTTCTCAGGAACTATCTTGCTATGTATGATAGCTTTCTTCTGAACAGAGTTTGATAAAACTAATTGAATCTCTACCGGTTTGTCTTTTGTGGGATGACCCTTCATCAGAAATGATTTTGTAACTACCCTAAAAAAGTTCTTGATGTTGAAGGCTTCATAGTAAGTCTTCTGTGATTTGTTGTTATCCTCACAGACTGAAAGAATAAAACTTGTTTTGTTTTATAGTGCATCAGCAGTTGTTTTCTGTTCCACTGTCAAACAGTTTTCATATACAGAAAAATTAATGTTTTATTTTCTGAGATGTGCAAACATTCTGGGTCCACGGCTAGGCAAGATGCTAGATTTAAAAACTGAAAATGATACTTTGCTATCATGAACCCAAGTTATTTATTGTCAAAAAGGCCTCATTATTCTCTGACTTTGTGTAACTCGATTCCTTCCACAGTTTTCTTTTTCTTGAAGGCCAGTTGTATATATTGTGCATAGTTTGTTGTAAATTTATTCATTTAGAAAATGTAATTGTCAATATTATCATTATATTTGAAAATAATAAAATTATTTGAGCAAAAAAAAATAAATAAAAAGGCCTTATTGCAATAAGAAGATGGGCATCTTCACTGTGTGGAGTTACCATATAAGAATTCTGTCCTATAAAAACGCGTATGGTTTTCAGAGTTATCATCCCAAAGATTTTGTACTTAGAGACTTGTATGGATTTAATAAATCTAGAACTGGAGTTGCTGTATTGTCTTTTTTGGTATTAGAAATAGTATGGAATCAAAAAAAGCTGTCGCTGATCAATTATTTTTCTCTCTATTGCCATCTTTAATAATAGTTAACCCGTTAGTTATAAAGTTTGTTGTACTTTTATATAAAGATTTATTCAATAGCAAGCTGTTAGCTAGAAAATAATGTCAAAGCAGTATTTAATTATATTAGGCTGGTACACAATTACGGTAGCAATGTTATGAAAAGCTAGGTATAAGAACTTCAAGCTTAAGTAGCAATGACTTTGTTGGGTGAGCTGAAAGCAATGTTTCTGAGTAGGAATTATGATAAGGATCAGTTTGACCAAGTTTTGGATGTTTCAAAAGAAAGGTGACAAAGTTACATGCATGTTACTTTGTTATGGGTCAATTAGTATGGCAATCATTGTATCATTTATGAGCTGGCACTTAGGTAATCATTTATAATAAGTAGAAAGGTTGGGTTAGTAATTTACTTATGGCAGAAGCAGCAGTTTAGTTCTGTCTTATAGTCACAGAGGAAATTTGAAAGATATTTTGTAGAAAGGTCAAGCAAATGTTGAAAAGGTGCTTCCTTCTAATAAGTCAAGAGGCCACTATGCTTGTGGCTTCTGCCTTAGCTTTAAGTTTGCAGTAAATAGTGGATGCTATTTGGATAAAAAATGTACATGAATCATGGAAACTCTCTGAATTATTCTTGCAGTACAATTAATGTGATTGGAACGTGACTTATATGAAGCCTTTTAAAATGGCATCACTAGTAGAAAAATACAGAAGATGATCCAGAAGCACATCAAAAGTAAGTAAAAAATATAAACCATCATTTATTTAGTTTCCAAAATGTAAAAAGTTGAAGGATATTTTTTTCATTTTGAAAAAAGTTCGTCATATAGAGGGTGTGATCTGGAGATGTTAATGGATAGAAGAAAAAATGTTTCAGAAGCTTAAATTGGTAGCCAGTTCATCACTTGTTTTGAATGAGAATTTTATTGTTAAATGAGAGTAAAGGGCAAGAACAGCAAAACAACTCTATCACTGACTAATTATTTTTGGCTGTTTAGCATATGTTAAGCTTCTTTATTTTTCAGTATTTCTCATTTTCTGATCACTTCCCTTGCTTGGCTTTATACGATATGATTTTATTTTGTTTTGCTCATAGGTTGTTATTGCATGCTGTTTTGGTATTATTGTTTACACTGCTGCCCATTCAAGATTGCTTTCATTATCGTTTGTTCACCATGTACAGGGATAGGCTATGACTCTAGCTCTCCCATGACTCTGAAGTGGATTAAGCAGGTGATTGGAGAATGGATGAATGCAGTGAGGTGGAGGCACTGCCTCCATTGTGTTATGGAGTCTTAACATTTCTGTCACCTGCTTTTACATGTGAAGAGGGTTCCCTGCAGATCAAATGAAAAACTCGGCCATATACTTCAAAAAATTTGAACACATTTTGTATTGAAAGTAAATGTTCTCATCAGAATCCTAAGGAAAAAGAATTTTAGATGTATATGAAAAAAAAAAATCACTTTCTCATTAGATATGTTAGTGGGGGTGGGGGTCTGTTCCCACTCCTTTTTCCTTCTTGAATTTTTGCAGGGGGCTCAGACATTTGCAAATTATGATCTATCTGTAGACTAACCTTAGTCCAAACAAGGTACCAATATAGATTCCTTCTGTTTTAATGGCTTCCTCTGCAATGTTAAAATATACTCTGGCAAAGACTGTGTTAAAGAAGGGTTATATGAGTGCAGAGGCTGTATTGGGTGAAAAAGTGAAAGACTCTAATTTAAGATGATTTGATGAAACACTAGGGTTTTCCTGCACAGAACCCTTATATTTGGCATGATCTTAATGTATACCAGAAAATGTACCAATGAATGTGCTAGTAAGGTGTTACCTTTAGCATAAGAGAGACTGGGGAAGAAAGCTTTGGTACTACAGAAAATGGCTTCATGTCCCTGGGGAAAAAAATCACTGTTCCTTGTGTTCGTCATTTTGCTGTTTCAACATTTTAGGGTCGATTATACAGCGTTTGCTGTTATAATACAGACCCTTCTCTTCTTGGTTCTTTGACAGCCTGGATTACTCATATCCTTTAGAGAATCTTTCCATAATGCATTGACCCAGTTCAGCTGCTACTCTGGGATCAGAAATTGTCTGGTCTTTACTACCAAAGGTGATTAGAGTCATGTCAATAACAAGTCTCTGCCTCAAAACCATCATATCGATAGCAATAAGTAGAACTCTCCCAAGGCCTAAGATCCATGGACCAAGCTGCATGTCTTTCTTTGGATATTTAACATGGAATTGTCAGTGTGTAGTTGAAAGTAACTTCCTTTAGGTGAATGTTTGGTTTTTCTTGTAACTAACGTAAACTAATTTCAAATGCTACAATATTTGGTCAGAAATATATTCATCCATTTTCTAGTACTTTCTTTCACCTAGTCACTCTTGTTAGGGAGCTGGAGCCTGTACAGTATAGGATTATTCCTGAACAAGACACTAGGCCAGCACAACACACACACACACACACACACACACACACACACACACACACACACACACACACACACACACACACACATACACAGATCTATGGGCAGTTTTAAAGCTCAGCTGTTTACATAATGTATGTTTTGGGGATGTGGAAAGAAACTGAAGACCCAGTGAAAACCCACGTAGACACAGTAGGACATGTGGCAGCAGTAATGAATGCCATACCATTGTGCCACTTCCCTGCATTACAGTCTGAAGTTTAGTTGCAGTTTAAAAAGGTTAGGTAGAGTCAAAATGCTCTTTAAAGTCAGTACTTGTGTTTCTTCACTCCTTTCTGTTACTGCAGTAATGCATATGTTATTAGTCATTATTTCATTCTCTATGGCCTTATCAACCTTTAGCTCACTTTCTATACCTTTGAGACATGATTTTTCTGCAGTATTTAATTAGACAAAGTGGTACTGAATTAAACTTGGCAATCTCTATTTTTAGCTCTACCATCAGTTATCTCATCTTACAGTTCAGCATCCTGCATACTGAAGATAAATCTGTTTTTTTCAAGTCATTTATTTTACCTGTTTGAGCATAGCCCATCAGGGCACTCAAGCCTGTTTGCCATCTGTTGATGATGGTACGAGTTGTAGAAGGGCAGAGGTTTATATTATTCATGACATAGACATTATAACTATTATAACTGTCATTTGACTCCTGTCACATGCAGTAAAGTATTGTGTAGTGTCTGCATAAATCATCAGGGCAAAAGGAAATGTGAAATAACCCTGAGAAGGTAGACAGCTACAGTAAGTCAGTCTTCAGCAATACCTGACTAGTTTTAATAGCATCTCCACATCATATACATAGATTTGTGATCCTGCTGCTACTCCCCTACCTTTACACTTCTAATATAAACCTTATAATAGCCATGTATACCATTATCTGTGTAACTGTTTTATACACCATCTCTTAAATACAAAATGAACATTTTCTGTCACAACTAGCTCCTTCCCTCTCATCTATTTCTTTGAATTTCTAAGCACTAGTTGCACACACTATTATCTGACTGATAAACCCACTTTAATGTCTGTTAATAAGGATAAATGTGTCTTTAAAAATGTTTCTAAGATGTAGC
>NC_056731.1:1861738768-1861878768 GCF_019279795.1 Protopterus annectens | reverse complement strand
TGAGGATTACAGGTCCGTAGGCAGTTACTAGGCTATCTGTTCTTGTGGGTCATTTTAAGCCTAGCTAGTTTCTCTTTCAAAGTTGAGAATTAAAGCTTGTATCTTGTGTCTGTGAGGTAAACACATTAGCTGTTATACCAACCCCCCAGGGAGGGTCTTCAGGTTTGCAGTCCTGTGTCTTAAGTCCAGTGCCAAAATACCTCTGAGGTAAATATGTAAATAAAAGCAAGCCTTGTATAACTTAGCAGACTTTACCTATCTGGCCAAAATGTATTTAATGTATGTATCTATCTATCCATCCATCCATGTCTTTACTAAGAAACTCCAACTGAGATGAAATCTTTTTCAGTAGAGGCCCAGGAAGAAAAGCTCCATATTTAACAGCAGTTTTGACAGGGTCTATATTATAACATCAAAGTTTTAAAACTTCAAAAGTTCTAATATCGACACCTATTCAGCGAAAGCTGAAAATATCGAAGCAACAGAAAAATGATTTTTTTCCTAGGGAAAGAATTTGGTTGTCTGTTTCTGTTTCGGTATTTTCAGCGCTGTGGTGGAAAGTTACCGGTCGGGTTCAGGTAAGTGTGCGACTGAGTGCAGGTTAGGTTAGTTAAGGTTAGAGTGCGGGTTAGGTATGTGTGCGATTGTGTGGATGTGAGGGTTAGGGCGGGTTAGGTGAGTTAGGGTTAGGGCGTGGTTCAGTTAAGTGTGCGATTGTGTGGACGTGAGGGTTAGGGCAGGGTAGGTGAGTTAGCGCGCGGGTGAGATGAGTGTGCGATAGTGACGGACCTTAGGGTTAGGGTTTGGGTTAAGGTAAGTGGATAGTTAGTGGTGTGTGTATAGTTTAGTGTAGGGTTAGGTGTAAGATTTTAGGTGTATGTCTGTGGATTGCTGTTTGTTTGGTGTGCTTGTGTTGTGTGTATGTGTTTTGGAACAGCATATTTTTTCCGTAGGAAAAAAATTAGCTGTTCTGTACGTTCGATGTTTTCAGCTTTCGCTGAATAGGGGTCGATATTAGAACATTTGAAGTTTTGAAACTTCGATGTTCTAATATAGTCCCATTTTGACATGTACATAAAATACAATTACATGATATCAGAAGAAATACAAAACATAGGTAAGTGTACATACATGACAGAAAAAAATTACAGTAGCTTACATAGACACCGTTTAGAAACTGGGAAAATACAAAGCTTGCATAGGTATATACAGTGCTGAACATTTATCAGAAATAAACACAGGTTTGGGTATAGCAAACAGTGATATAACATTGGAAAAGATACTCTAATATTACCTTCAATTTCTAGTAATTAAAATAATGAAAAGAAGAGGCAACTTAACTATGGAAATATTAGAAGGGGAAGTTGGTTGATAATGAAATATAGTATATGCCAGTAGAGCAACTATGGCAATATTGTTGCATTTAAGATTGAGAAGTGAAGGAATTAGGACAGTGAAAATAGTTGGGGCTTCTTTAACTATTAGATTATATTAGGTTTGGATAGATGAGGAGAGAAAGGGCCAGATTCTAAAAGACTTGCTGTCATTATAAGTGACCACTTAAACTAAGAGCCGGCTGAGATAAGGTCTTTCTGAATCTGGTCCCCAGAGTAAGCCTTTATAGATAGGCCTTACAACAAAGTAGGAGAGCATGTCTTTAGGAATCCAGGCAGACTTGCACCATAGCAATTAACTATCTAGATTTTTTCATAATGTCCAGATTTTCTGCCTCTTAATTTTGGTCTGTTTCTCATTAATTTATGATTTTGGGGTAAATCATTGAGAAATTAAATCACTATATAATTATATACAATTTCATTTTCAGATTTCATATCCTTCAAAAAAATACATGCTAACACACATCCTATTCCAACAACTTTGTAAGTTTTATAAAAGGATTATTTAAAATCAGTCCCTAGTTTGGGGCCTTTGTACCCCCCCCTCCATAATTTTAGGCTTTGTCCAAATTTCTTGAGTTAAATATTGAGAGGATATCACTTAGACTGAAAGCAACTCCTTTGGAATCAGGCCCAAATAGTGGTAAAACTAAGACCTGGGGGAGGAGAGCAGTGAGATAGTGGCAGATCTAATTAGATGGTAGAAGAGATTGAGTGTTGTCAAATTAGAGCCTGTGATTGATGTAATGTATTCAAATAAAGTTAGTCCTGCCCGTTAACTGAGTATCTTTCTGGCCCAGTGGAGAAAAGGGGGAAACAGAAAAAAATAAGTATTTGGAGAAAAGGTAGTAGGTGTGGCCAAAAATTAATTCTAGTCGGGAGCTTAGCAGTAGCAGAGTCAGTTGTTGCTTAGATATTCCCTGGGATTCATTAACAATTGTGTTAGTCTTGCACTAAGTCTATATGATTCAAGTGTGTTAGCTTAATGATCACCAGCAGTAATAATCCAGTATAGATACTGATCATCCGGACTACACATTTGCAAGCACAGAATGTAAGCATAATGGTTTGCTTGTAGATAAACCTAATATACTTCCAAGCGCTGTAGCCCAGAAATACTAAAGGCAAGTACAGTGAAATAATTCTAAAGGTGGGGCAATGAAATGAGGGAAATGGTACAGAAATAATTGGTTGAACTGCAGAAGTAATTAACAGGAGAGGGGAAATGGGGAAAATGTCCCGTACTGTGGGCAACTGTGCTGGTGTTGAAGAAACATATGTAACATTAATACTGCCGCATTGGTGTAATCATAATTAATCTCAACGACAATTTTTGACTTAGGCATATTAATAAAAATGGACATGCTAACAAAAAAAGTGAGAGGGACATAAAGCTGCAGTGTAACAAAGGGGATTTAATGTAATATGCATGTTAATGAAATTCTGATTGGAGATAACAGCAAGGATACATTATGGGATAAGGTCGATAAAATGAAAAAAGAGGATAAATACCAGCAGTAACAAAGTCCCAAGTCGAAAAAAGTAAAAACTGTAGTCTCCAGAAAACAAAGTTGACACAGAAATGGCCAGGCAGTCCAGTATGTAGAGTATAAACTTGCTTTTTGCATGCATAAAAAGTGAAATGGTCCTGTTTCTTTAATAATAATGAGCTTTTACTAATTGGATAATTGATAGTTTTTTTATATTTAAATGGTAAAAAATCAGTTTGGAATTGCATCTGATGAAGCAGTATCTCTGCAAAAGCGCTTATGTCTGTTTATGGAATAAAGAAAGTTTTTAGTCTACATACTGGATTGCCTGGCCATTTCTGAATCAAGTTTGTTTTCTGGAGACATTATGGGATAAGTTTGTGCACAGCCATTATTGCATTTTAGATGAATGTATATAAATTTATGTATGCTAGCCAACACCAATGCATTCTCCCCTTTGGCATGTATACACAAGAACAAATGAACCTTACAGCTGTTGTCACACACATCAGAAAGGGACACTTTTTTACAAATAAATGCAGTTTGGGACAGACAAAGTTGTTCTGGACCCATGAGTAAAGTGTAGGGGGAGGGGGGTGGGGAAGAACTAGGATTAAGGGATTGGATAATCATTAGAGTCATGGCAATGTATTTATTTAAGGGGGACTGGAGTAGTTAATGAAGTGAGGTAAGGAAAGGGTGGGACTCATGATGGGTTTAAGTGTAGGGAGCTAAAGGAAGTAGTTACATTTGGCGTGAGTTGGTGGTGCAGTAACAGCTAGCTTACGTCCAGACGACCTGTAGGTATTGTGGATGCAGATGGCTAATTTACCAGAATTGCGGCAATGATGGCAGGCTATCTTAACCCAAGCGGAAGAATTATTCCAGTATGTGACTTGGTCTGAGGCAGAGCCAGAGCAAGCTTCAGGCAGGAAGAGATGGTGCCCTGTGATGAAGAACTCAGGCCAGGGGAAAAGGCAGCAGGTGGAGAAGCAGACTGTTACAGTGGAGGCTCCTGTTTCCAGTATGTCACAAGGCGAAGGTGCAGGTAATGTTATTAATTTACCAATGGTTGGGGGAACTAGGTGGTGAGGATGGTGAGGTACAGGCGGTTGATAAGGTTTTGTTGGATCGGGATATGGAAAGGGGAGAAACAGTGTCAGACAGAGTGCAAAGTGGGTTGGTACAGGCAGCCAGGTATGCAGGTGGACAGATGGTTGGAGTGGACCTGGGCTCTAAGGACAGCTTGAATGGCTCAGAGATAGGATCAGATTTTGGGCTGTGGCCAGGGGACTGGCTAGCTACTTGAGCTCTGAGACAGGACAATAGAGAGGTTATTTTAACTCCGCACATTCCAGAGACAGTGAAAGAAAAAGTCTGGAAAGGTGAGTATGTGGATGTGTTTGAGCCGCTAGATGCAGAAGGGGTCCAGAGGTTAGTGGAAGTGGAGTTAGACACTAGCAAGGACTTGTTGGCGGTGTTAGCAGTGTTTGGTAGGATAAGGACAGGTAAGCTTAGACCCAGAACTTGGGGCAACTGGGTGATCAGCTTTATTTATTGCATGGCAGTGCAGCTGGAGAAGGATGGAGTGTTGGCTTTGCCCCTTTTGGGGTATTTTCTCACCATTTGGGAGGCACAATGTTTGAGGCCAGGGAACACATGGTTGTGGTATGAAGAGCAGTTCTGTAAATGGAAAGCAGTTGACCAGTCTCTGCGGTGGGAGGTGCGTAATCCTGATATATGGCTGGCTACGATGATGGACAGCTTTGGTAGGTATAATAGGAGGATGAGCTTGGGTGAGGCAGGTGGAGTGTGTTGGTCATTTAATAATGGTCCTTGTTCATGGGTTGGGTGCAGATTTGCACGCACTTGCTTAAGATGTGGAGGAAATCATTCCGTGGCTTACTGTGGACGGCAGGGATTTGCTTCATGGAACGACACTGGCATGGGCCAAGAGGGAGGTTTTCTTTCCTCTCAAGGATTACAGACAGCTCTAGGTAAGGGCAATTTTCATGGACCCAGGGGACTGGGATCTTTTAGAGGCAATCGAGGGAGGGGTGCCTTTCCCCATTAAGGTGACGGTATTAGAGGATATGCTTTGCCAGTGTCCTGATTTCGTTCTTGAGACTTTCAAGGGTTTCAACAGGGATTTCCTATTAAGTCCATGGTGGGGTTGGGGGGGGGGTTGTAAGAACCAATGTTCAGTGTAAGGGAAAGAGGACGTTTTGGAAGAGTTGCTAGGTAAGGAGCGTTAGGCAGGGAGTTTGTGGGGTCCATTTGATATGCCGCCTTTTGTTAGCTACAAGGTGTCGCCATTGGGGTTAGTGCTGAAGAAATGGCCTGGGGCATTTAGATTGATCATCTTTCATTTCCAGAAGGTAGGTCAGTGACTTGATTTTATTGTGGACAAAAAAGTTAGGGTGCATTATGCCTCTTTGGACGATGCAGTGCAGGTGAACAGGAATTTTCGGGAGCCGTGGTTGGTTAAGGTTGATATTGAATCGGCTTTTCATTTGTTGCCCATTAGGAGAGAAGATTGGCTGTTGTTGGGGGTGAAGTTAGGCGGTAAGTACTATTTTGACACTGCCATACCAATGGGTTGTTTGTGGCATGTGCGATATTTGAGAGATTTAGTACCCTTTTACATTGGATTTGGAATCAAGAGGGTGGGAACGCAGAAGGCGGTGCATTATTTGGATGATTTCTTGTTATAGCAGAAGGGAGGGTGGGGGCTCAACAGGGGTTGCAGGAATTTACCAGTATGTGTGAGGAATTGGGTGTACCTTTACAAGATAGTCAGGCATCTGGTGCAGCATTCCTGGGCTGCTTCTAGGAAGAAGGCATACGGTAGGGCTCTTTTTGATTTTAATCAATTTGTTTTGCGATTAACGGACGAGGAAAGGGTATGGTCAGAGGAATTATTCTTAAGATGTGTGGCTAGTGCTTTGGAGAAAGGTAAGGCTTTGCAGACAGTTAAAGTGGATCTGGCAGCTATTAGCAATTTTGCTAAGTTGGGGGGCTGCAAGATTATGAATACTGGACATTAGGCCGTATGTTGAGAGGGTGGGGGAGGGTGATGGTGGAGCATAGGGATACACGGTTGCCAATTACAAGGGAAATATTGAAGATTTTGTTATGGGGTTTTAGAATTATTGCATGCTGGGTCACTGGATTATTTTATGTGGGGCACTCTATGCACGTGGTTATATTTTGGTGCTTTCAGGGTATCAGAATTGTTAGGTTCCTTTTGTTGGAAGGATGTTCTAGTGACTGAGAGGGAGGTCAACATCGTAATACAGAAAAGCAAGCTGTATCAGGTGGGTAGGGGATGTACAGTGGTGCTCAAAGCAGACAGGAACCTTTGCCTTTGCCCAGTAACTTGGACTACAAAATTTAGGAGTAGGAGGTTGGGGTGTTCAGAGAGTTTGGTGTTTTGTTCAAAGGATGGCAGGGTAGTTTCCAGTAGTAGGTTTATTACTTTAATTAGGAGGATTTTGGGTTGCATGGGATTTCTGGCTGAGAAGTTTGCAGTTCATTCTTTTAGAATTGGGAAGGCTTCGGATTTGGCTAGACAGGGTAGTTCAGTTGAGGTTATTAAAAGAATGGGCAGGTGGTCCTCAAATGCCTTTGTATCTTATATTAGATAGTAGTTTTTGTGATTATTAACATTTTTCCTTTTTCTTTTAGGGAAGCGTGTACTCATTTTGGGCCATTCGTATATCCACTGGGCTGAGAAGCGTGCTTTAATCAGGGAGGATGGAAGGAATTTGGGTTTATCTTCTTTAGGATGCTCTGTGTTTTGGCATGGGGTTAGGGGTATGTGTTGTGATAGGTTGATGTTTGAATTTCAAAAGGCTTAATCACAGATAGGGTGTCCTGATATAATAATAATAATTCATCTGGTAGGTAATGACTTGGGTATTTTGGCTAAGAAGCATTTATCAGAGATTATTTTGCAAGATTTGTGGAGACTACAGGATGGGTACTCAGATATGTAAATTGTGTGGTCGGAGTTGATTCCTCAGTTGTGTTGGAGGAAGGTGTACAGTTATAAAGCAATTGAAAGGGCCAGGAGGTTTGTTAACCATACATTGGAGAGGCAGCTAAGATACATATTCAACATGGAGACTTTGAGCAAGGAGAGGTAGGTTGGTATCATATGGATGGAGTTCATCTGAATTAATTTGGTTTGGATTTGTTTAACTTGTATCTCAAGCTGTTTTTAGAAGAGATGCTGCAGGTTAAGGTTTAGGAGGGGGAACAGCCTGGGATCAGACTGGTGGCGGAGAAGAGGGACAGGATTGTCCTCTTCTGTTCCCCCTCTAAGGATGTGGTTTGATTTGGCCAATGGTTTTGTGTGGTGGAAGGTGAGCAGGTACGCTGCCTATTATTTGTGGAAGGGGTGAGCAGGTACGCTGCCCTGAGGTGTAATCGAGCAGGGTGAGTTGTTACGCTGCCCTGAGGATTGTTGTGGATGAAGGCAATTCATGTTTATATGTTTGAAGTTCATGTTATGATAATATTCAATAAAGGTCGTCAAATGGCTTTGTGTGTTTAGAGTGGTTTGTTCGAAGGGGTGCCGGGACAACTGTTATTGGCACTCATACAAAAGGGGTTTATCATCTATAACCATGTAATAGACAAGCATTTGTTGTATAATCATGCAAATGCTAATTAGTAATATAACAACACTGAACATATACAAGTGACAATGTGGATCAGGTGACATTTCATGATTTCAAGTTTTCCTTTTGTAAATGTTACACCTCTTGTACATTAACTTGAAAACCAGAATAGAACTGAAAAGTAGCAAAAACAAGAAACACATTTTACTTTTTGGTAAAGAAGGAAACAGCCTTTAGTTTGATATAGAGCTTTCATTCTTTAATTTAAGAACAGAAATTCTTCAGAATCCAAACTTAAAGCAATTTTGTCCATTTAAAAAAATATAACAATTAACTACATAAATTTTAAGTGTCCAGTAATAATGCCTAAATCAGCTATTTAACCAACTAGAAAATACTGAGAATATCACAGAAGTACTAAGAGCTCATTGGGCTCTGCATTAATATAAAGCATCCAATGACTTTCCAGAAATCGGCTATTAGACCAATACAAAATAATAAAAAAAACATTGAATGACTTTCCAAGACTCCACTTTTAAACCAAATAAACATGATGTAAAAGCATCCAATGACTACAGAAAATGGATTTTAGACCAATGAAAAGTAAAGAACGTAGAAAAATCACAGAAGTGCTGGAAGAATACAGCTTCAGACAAAAAAATGTATATAAAGTAAAAATAAAGTAAATTAAACCAAAATAAACCATATCAAGATCTGTCAGACCAAACAGCACTGGGATCATACTGATCAAAGTTGTGTGTTAGTAAAAAGCATTAATACCGTCATTCAGACCTGGGTGTGTGTTTGCATTCAGTCTAATCTGCCACATTGACTTGCAGCATTCTTAATAGCACCTGTGACTTCTGACAAACTGATGGCATCAATAACAAAAAAAAAATTAATTTCTTAAATGAAACACAATTCACTGAATGTTTCACTAATGCATTGTTTCTTTTTGTTTAATAGTTAAATTGTGTTCATATTTTCTATGATTCAGTTTTCACACAGTTTTCCCTATGTAGAAACTTGAACACGATTTGCATCTTGCAAAGTAAACAACTCCTTTAGTTTGACAGTCGTACCTGACTTTGGCACTAATTGTAAAGTTACAGGCTTTGATGTGAATATTTGGGGCATTTTTTATCAACCTGCAACTTTGGCATCTACCATACTTAAAAGTATCAACAGTGTTGTCCTTTGAATGTCTTACATAGTTGTCTCTTTCTAACATCATTTGAATATTGTCCACTCTTCTATATGTGAACAATGGGTACTGGCCCAAACATTTGGTCAAATCAAAGTTACCCAAAATGATTTTCCAATTTTCATTTACAATATTCCTGATAGCCAAATACTCTGTGATTGGAAGAGGGAATGCTCTTCTATATCCAACCATTCCATTTTGCATGATGTTGGATAATTCTGTCTCAGCCAGTGACTGGTTATTGTCATTCAACTTCAGGATAGCTTTGGCCGTGGTTAATGTAAGCAATAAAACTTCTTGCCAGATCTTAGACAGCCAATCAATGTTGTATCCTCTCGCCAGAAACAAACCCTGTAAAATCACAGATTCAGCCTGGAAATATTTGTCATCACAGTGGTGCAGCGATGGTGTTGTTGCCTCACAACAAGAGGTTCTCTCGTTCGATTCTCAGCTGGAGTGCGGGGAATGCCTTCTGTGTGGAGTCTGCATGTCCTACCCACGGTTGGCTGGGCATTTCAAAAGACATGCGTAAATGGGCATGCCTTCATTGAAGGTTGAATGTCAAGCAGGCACCTCAGTGTTTTGTCAAAAATCTACTGCCAATCATTAGCAGACTGGAGTTCTGCTGTGGCGACCCCTAACTGGAAAAAGCCAAAAGACAACAACAACTTGTTAATCTACTCAACTGAATGAATTGTCCCTTCACTATACTTCTTTTCATATGTGCAGTATGCAAACTGTGTTTGTGAAGGTATTGATTGAAAAATGTATTTTTACTAAAAATAGTACTTTGAATTGACTTATTTTCTGTTCTAGCCAGATGGATATCCAGAAAACTGACTAGCAAGACCTGGTAAAACTTTTTAATGAAACAGGAACTGAACTTTGAAGGCTTTGATTGATGATTATAAGAACAAAGTCAATGACCTAAAAGAAGAAATTCAAATACTTGATGAAAGCAATCAAGCAGTTTCACATTGTTTCAGGGTTTGTACAATGGTTTATTAGTGAAAATTGACAGACACACTGCTACAGTTATCCAGAGAAAAAGGAACAAACTACGTAGGGATATTGCAGCCTGTCAGAAAGGTGAACCTTATCCTAGCAAAATCAAACCAATCACCACTGTTTCTACAGCCCATATTCACAAAAGCATTCCACAACCCTCCAGCATTACACAAGGTTCCAGTACATTGTCGGACAATATTAGATCTAACACTGAAAAAGTCCCCAACACATTAATTAGTCAACCACCACTGCTGTCCCAGAACCTTTTGTAGTGCATCCTTTGGGAAGTATTAGAGCCCTCAAATGGCCAAAAGGAGGCAAAACACAAGGGAGAGGGAAAAACAAAAAGAAAAAAATAGACTACAGTGTGGATATTTTGAACTTGAGTAACTTCAAACTGAATTTTGATCACACCAAAGTATTGACTCATTACAGCTGAGTGTGCCTCCAGGCATTTCTGCATTTACCTTCTCCTGCACCTCTAAGTGTCAAATATTGCTGGTTCATATTTGCACTAATAATTCCAAAACCATGATACATAAAAGATATCGGAATATTTTAACTTGAAGCATACATGATGGCAAACACAATTGTATTGATATTTGACCTCTGTCAGTGAGTATTTCTTAGAACTGTAAAGTGATAACTTCATTTTTTTTAAAGGTTCAAGTCACACCCACTTGGAGTTAAAGGTACACTCAAAGGAGCTGTGCTGGTGGGAATGAGTTAAATAAAGGGCCTTCCTTTATTCCCACGCAGACTGCGGACATTGCTGATGCTATTGTGGATGTTAAATTATATGTCTGGAAACTAAATTCACATTACATTTTACAAGCTATTCCCAGCTTTAGCAAAGACACCAAAAACACCACATAAATGAAACACCTACAGCCCCAGTTTACATAATACTGTGCAAGTATTTCAAGACAGGTACGAGGCAGCTTTAAGGTCACAGCTTGGGAAAAGGCCAAAAAATACAACCTTTCCATTTTAGAAATAAAAGCCATCTGTGAGCTGACCTCTAACATATACATTAGAGTCATGAGGACAGACAAAAGGGGCATGTTGGTTGTAATGAACAAGAGTGACTACACTCAGTCCATCAACAACTTGTTAATGGATAGAAGTTGCTATGAAGGAACTACCAAAGATAAAATCTGAGCTTGTTTTGCTGACTTTGACAGCACGCTTTTTGAACTTGTCAAGGTGATTTAAACTAGGTTTATAATTTCATGCAAGTTGAGTTGCACAAAATTGCAAGACTCTTTGGGATCCCTAAAGTTCATAAAAACAAACTGACACCTCCATTTAGGCCAGTAGTGACTGCAGAAAACTACATGACCAAGTCTATAGCCATATTTCTTGATTACAATCTGAATACAGCTGTGAAAAAATCCAAATACTACCTCAGAGACTCTTGGCACTTGCTCAAAATATTGAAAGAGATTCAAATAACACAGGAGGATTGTGTCTTTGCCTCAATGGATATAGTTTCTCTGTACACCTGCACTGATCAGGAGAGCGGTGTTGAAGCTGTAAGAGAATACCTCACCTATTATATGGATTTCAAAAGCAGTATGACTGACACTGTTTGTACACTTTTCAACATAGTTTTGGAAAACAATTTCTTTTCCTTTACTGGAAAACTTTATAGACAAAAAATAGGGGCAGTTATGGGAGCCAGAGTAGCCCCCATATTTGAGAACACTGACATGGCACTTTGGGAATAAAACAGACTCACACTTCACCCTTTATTCTCTAAAGTCTTGTTTTATCAGGGATACATTGATGAATTGTTTTTTTTTTTATTTGAAGTGGGTCTGAGGATGCATTTGACCAGTTCACCTTTGTAAATAACAGCACATTTTACTTAAAATTCACAAAATGTGGGTTTGGTAGAATGATCAATTTTAAGGACATCCATCTGGCTATAACAGAAAATGACAAGTCATTTCAAAGCACTATTTACAAAAAATGGATTTGTCATTCAATACCGTCACAAACACAATATGCATCTTGCATATATGAAAAGAAGTGTAGTGAAGGGACAATTCATTCAGTTGAGTAGATTGACAAGTGATGACAAAGCTTTCCAGGCTGAATTTATGATTTTACAGGGCTTTTTTTCTGGCTAGAGAATACAACATTGATTGGCTGCCTAAGATCTGGCAAGAAGTTTTATTGCTTAGATCAACCATGGCCAAACCTATCCTTAAGACAAATGACAATAGCCAGCCATTGACCGAGGCAGCATCATCCGCCAATGTGCAAAATGGAATGGTTGGATACAGAAAAGCATTCCCTCTTCCAATCACAGTGGATTTTGGCTATCATCAGGAATATTGTAAATGAAAATTAGAAAATCATTTGGGTAACTTTGATTTGACCAAATGCTTGGGCCAGTACCCATTGTTCACATATAAAAGAGTGAACAGTATTCAAATGATGTTAGAAAGAGACAGTTCTGTAGGACATTCAAAGGACAACACTGTTGGCAGTTTTTAATGTGGTAGATGCAAACAGTACAGGTTCATAAACAATGCCTGAAATATTCACATCAATGCCCCTAACTTTGATTAGTGCCAAAGACAGGTATGACTCAAACTAAAGGAGTTTACCTTGCAACATACAAATCGTGCTCAAGTTTCCACAGAGGGGAGACTATGAGAAAACTAATTCATAGAATCAATGAACACAATTTAGCTATTAAAGAAAAAGAAATAAACAGTGGATTGGCGAAACATTCAGTGAATTATATTTAATTTAAGAAATTATTTTTTTCATTATTGACACCGTCAGTTTTTCAGAGTTCACAGGAGATTATAAGGTGCTATTAAAATGCCGTAAATTTATGTGGCAGATCAGACTGAATGCAAATACCCAGGTCTGAATGATAGCATTAACATTAAATGCTTTTTACTAGCACAAAAACTTTTATCAGTAACATCCTGGTGGTGTTTGGTTTGACAGATTGTTTATTTTAGATTATTTTATTATAATTTACTTAAGTTTTACTTTTACTTTATATTTACATTTTTGTCTTAATCTGTATTATGCTCTCAGCACTTCCATAATTTTTCTACATTCTTTACTTTTCATTGGTCTGAAAGCCAGTTTCTGGAAAGTCATTGGATGCTTTTACATTCTGTTTCATTGGTTTAAAAGCCGATTCTTGGAAAGTCATTTGATGTTTTTATTAGTTTCTATTGGTCTAATAGGTGATTTCTGGAAAGTCATTGGATGCTTTATATCAGTGTTGAGCCCAACGAGCTCTTAGTACCTCTGTAATATTCTTAATATTTTCTAACGGGTTGAAAAGCTGATTTAGTCATTATTATTGCACACCTAATATTTAGGTAATTGTTACTTTTTTAGACGGACAAAACTGATTTAAGTTTAAATTCTGAAGAAGTTCTGTTTTTAAATTAAAGAATGAAAGCTCTAAATCGAACTTAAGGGTAGCTGTTTCTTTCTTTACCAAAAAGTAGAACATGGTTCTATGTTTCTCATTTGTCCTTAGGTTTACATTGTTAATCAAAATGTTGTGAGAAATGTGATTTTGACACTCTTTGTAGAAGTATCTATTGGCTGGATTTGAACCATTAACCACCTATATTCTTTATCTAAAGTCACAGCACTTTCACCTTGTGCTACAGGGAATGTTAACCAACTGGGGCATTTTCTTCACTGAGTGCTATCCATGGTGCTGATGGTTGTGCAACACCAACAGGCTGGTTTGCACTATATAAGGCAGCATAAAGTAAATTTCTCACTTCTTTCCTTAAGCAGTAAACTGTGTTTACACACTGCCAAGTGAAGAGCCAATGGAGGAGGCATTACAAAAACATATGATATAAAAAAGCTGACATAGGTTCATAGGTAGGTACTAGGCTATTGGCCCAAGGGCCTACGTAAGCCTAGCCAACAAGGTTCCCTGGCTTACGCCACCCAAGAAAGTTATTTTCCTGTGCCACTGTCGAGCAGAGACACAGAAGTGATCCCCGGAGTGTATTTCCTATTTCCCATCCACTCATCAAGATTTTTCTTGAAGAGTGCTAATGAACTTTGCTTGACCTAGATGGGTAGCCTGTTCCAGAGTATGGGAAGTGTCTGGGACAGGAATCTATACCTCCACCATGCCCTGTTTATTGTGGTGACAAGGTTGAGGTCCCTAGAGCATGTAGGTCAGAGGGATTGGGATTTCTTTAGGTGTAGCATGTCCAACAGCTTTGGGTTTGACATAGCTTTATATGTTAGGCAGAGATCACCTCAGAGTAGGTGATATGCTATGGAGTAAAGCTGGAGTTTTTTGAGATGGTCAGTGTAGGGCATTTGTTTGAGGCCAGTAATCCTCTTTGTGAGGTACTTCTGTGGCCTTTCCAGCTGCTGCAGATGTCTTGTGAGGTACATTCCAAAAGGGGCATTGTACTCTATAATGGGTCTAATGAGTGTCGAGTAGAGGGGAACAATGACCTCTTTTTTTCCTGGATGAGAACCCTTTTATGATGAGGTATGACATGTAGAAGGACTTCCTGACTACTGTGGTGATGTGACTATCAAAGGAGAGACTACTGTCCACCTGGGTCCCAAGGTATCTTATCACACATTCGGTGTAAAGTAGATTGCTGCCTATGTGGTACTTCATGAGTACAGAGTTTTTACCAGAGGGGATGACACTGCACTTTTTGGCATTGAGCTTGAGGCCATGGCTCTGACATCAGGCATCTGTCTCAGCGAGGCCCTTTTGTAGGATGTCCACATCATTTGGGGACTTGACTATGGCTCCTAGTTTGCAGTCATCTGCGAACTTCATTAGCCAGAGGCTTCTGTGTTAGCCTGTACTTCATAGAAGTAGATAACAAACAGGAGAGGTCCCAGGACTGAACCCTGTGGTACTCCACTTGTCATTGGTTTGAGGTCATATTTGGAGTCTGCAACTTTTACAGTGTGGGTTCTGTCAGTGAGCCAGTTGGCAACCCATCTTGTGATGTAGGGATTTATACCTAGTTTAGTGAGTTTAGTTATAATTCCAGAATGGGGGATGGTGTCAAAAGCCTTGGTGAGGTCAAGATAGGCTGTGTGAACCACCTTACCCTCATCTACGACTTTGGTGACTGCCTCAAAGAAGTTGATCAGGTTCAGGAGGCATGATCTGCCTTTCACAAACCTGAACTGGGTGGGATCCGGAGTTCGAAGCTTACCAATGTCTTTGTTTATGAGTTCCCTGAAGATACGTTCCATGGCCTTGCAAACTAGGCTCATCAGGCTAATAAGGCAATAGTTCCTAGGATCAGTGGTGGCTCTCCATTTGTGGAGTGGGATAACTGTTGCTGTGCGCCATTCAGCCGGCACTCCTGTAGTGGTCCTACTTTTACTTGTTCCATCAGTGAGAGCGGTGTCCAGATCCAGACATTGTAGGCCATGGAATTGGGGTTCTGGATGTAGTCATGAGGACAGCCCATCCAGCCATACCTCTCAACTGTACAGATTTTCGCAGAATGTCCAGATTTTTGCCTCATGTTTTTGGTCCATTTTTCATAAAATTGTGGTTTTCTGGCAAATTAGTGACAAATCATTAAAGACTGAAGTTAGAAAATAATACCAGACATTTGAGTTTCAGACTTCATACCCTTCAGAAATTTCATGCTAATGGAAAATCTGTTATTCTCTTAACTTTCTAAGTTTTGTACAAGCAATATTTAAAATTTGTTCATATTTTTGGGCCTTTGTCCAGATTTCTCATTCTAAGAGGTTGAGAGGTATGCATCCAGCAGATGGCACTCATGTTCAGGTAGTAAACCCAACTTCCAGTCAGGGTTGTGGAAGTAGCAGTGCAACTCTTGGTAGAGGTAGTTCTCATGATCTGGGTCAACTGCTGAACTGACTACTCTGCCATGCACAGGTCACACCTGTCCAAGATGCCAGGATGTAGAGCTAGCACAGTACTTGATTGTGTTCAGATGGACACACACACACACACACACACACACACACACACACACACACACACACACACACACGCACACGTTGAAAAAAAAAAA
Organism: Protopterus annectens; assembly: GCF_019279795.1. NCBI lineage: Eukaryota > Metazoa > Chordata > Ceratodontiformes > Protopteridae > Protopterus > Protopterus annectens. The sequence continues at coordinate 1,861,863,003 of NC_056731.1, read as the reverse complement.
AAACTTGCCCATACCACCTCACGCACAGGCAAGCTGTCTAGACAGTACAGTACTGTTGAGTGCTATACATCTCTTGTTACTAGCCCTGATCACTGTATACTTTAATAAATACATGTGTTTCCTACTCTCTCTCTCTCTCTCTCTCTCTCTCTCTCTGCCACACACACACTTCTTTGGTGTCAGCCTAGCCTTCTTGGCACCCCTTCCCCACAACCTGTGCAAATGATGACTGTGCTCTGCCCTTTGCACATGTCCTTGTGATTTTCAGGTGGATATATGTGTGTTGCACACAGTGGATAGCTACTGCTTGCTTCCTCACAAGCTTGCATTTATCAACATATATTGCAGAAGAAAAATGTTTGATTTCTTGTTTCTATTCATTTGTGAATAATTGTTTATATAATTGTTGAACCTCATTGTACTTCAGTTAGTACTGTAAGTAAAGTAGTTGAAGCAGTAGGTACGTCAGTCTTGTGTCTTGCCATAGTTTTTCAAATGATGGCATAATTGACCTGTTCCATGGTTTATAGACAGCGGTCAAGTGAAATGCTTGATGCACAATACTGGGTAGGATATGTAGGTGTATATTGCAAACATCAGTCACATAACCTATTACTGACTAAGTGTACACCTCAGAAACTGTTCTGCTTAGGGGCATAGACATATTTTTGTACAAAAGTACTTGATTGTGTGACATTTTTGTTTTCTTCACAGGTTCAGCACTTACCTTGCTGTCAGTGCAGGTACAAATTTTGTCCTAGGGGGTTGTACCTGCCTGATGCTAAAAGAACACAGCTATTACATGGTTATGTAAAGGTTGTGGAGTTTGACAAGCAGCAGTTTTCATATATGTGCATGTGGGATCTTAGGCTTTGATCTAGTGTGTGTGTGTGTGTGTGTGTGTGTGTGTGTGTGTGTGTGTGTAGACATGCTATTCTTTGTCTCTTAGCCAGAGCCAGGATATACTGTACACACCTCTGTCTGCCAACACCATCTGAAGATGATGGTTCTCTCTGAGTCCTCATCTGTATCTGCTGCTGTTTTTGGTCCTGCCTCTGTTTTTTGAAACTGTGGGTCCTCCCCCTTGCTTTCCTAGTTGAAGCTCTTTCCTGAGAATTATATTGTGTAGTATGGTAAAGACTGAGTATTTGTGCAGAGGTGCCTGGGTATACTGCATGGCACCTCCTGATGTGTCCGGACAACAGAACTTTGATTTGAGAAATGCAAACACACTTTGTATTGTATTCCTAGTCTGACTGTAGGCCTTGTTGTGTCTTTGCTTGGTGGGGCTGTGTAGGTTTCTCGTGGGTGTCATGAGACAGGGTTCCACTGCGTAACCTACATCCCCCACTAGATGCCCTTGTGGAAAGTCACCCTCTAGCAAACTGTGTATAGCTCACAGATCTGCCATAGGTGATTTATGAAAACTGCATGGGTTACCTGCACAGACATTGTAGATGATCCTTTGGGCATTACAGACAACTGGACAGTTTATAAAGTGGTATCCTTTTCTGTTGATGTACTTCCTTCACTGTTCACTAGGTCAGGCTTTCATTTATGTGTGTTTGCAGTCTACGGCCCCGAGCACTTCAGAGGAATGTGCTATTGCATAAAATTCCTGCATGGGTTCTCACTCTCTTCTGTGGGGTACATGGTAAATAGATGTGATCCCTTGCATGTTGTAGCATTGAACTTAAAAACTGATGTAATATTCTAGAGGCTGATGCTAGTGAGACTCCTAATAATATCCCCTGTGGGTCTCTGAAAAGTACCAATAGCTAGTACAAAGTGCTACACATGTTTCCACTGGGGATGGGTTTTCCATGATTTCCTTTGGGCCTGAGGTGGGGGACAGCAGAGATTGCATAGCTCCTCTATTGTTTTGATGTCAACTCTGTGTTGCTCTGCAATTTCTGGGTCATGCAGTCCATGATAAGTCAAACTGGGTCTAAACACCCTTCTTCTTGCCTGAGGTCTGGCAGCAGCAGCATCACATTGATTTAATGCCTGTTGGCACATACAGCATAACGATGACAGCAACGACCCCTAACATTTGTTTTCTAAGTGTAATTGTGCCTGTATTCCAAAGAGATTTGGAGTTCAAGGCAAAAGTGAGCACTATGTGTACACAATTGCTGTATAGCTTCCTGAATAGCTCTGCCATGTTGGATTAGTTAATTAGCATGTAATTTAGCTCTTTATGCAGTCATTAGCATATTCTGCCATTTCCCTTTGCTTTGAGGCTCTACGCAATGAGTAGAGCCATTTAATGATTACTGAACATTGTGTGCGCCAACACGATAGCAGCACTTAATGTAACTATTAAAGAATCTGGCCCATTGTTTTAGTAGCAACTTGAAGGTATGCGTCTTGAAGATTTGAAAAAAAATAACAGTAGTTAATTTCCATTTGGCACAGTGATCTGTGATGCTTAGCATTGCTGCTTCCTATTTCTTGGTTCTTTAGTTTGGTTTCTAGCTGTGTCCCTCTTATCTGTAATCTGCGTGTGAGTTTTCTCCTTCCATGTCCCAGTGACATGCTATTAGGCATAATTCTCAACTTATTTGTCAAAGGTTCTGGACAAAGCCAAAATACTGGGGGACAAAGGCCCGCAATTTGTAAATATTTCTCTACTTCACTTAGATGGTTAATAGAACAACATGTTTTATAGCAAAATGAAAAATCAGTATGAAACCCTTATATTTGGCATTATTGACTGACTCTAATCCTCCGTGATTTACCATAAAAATAAAAAAAAATTGAGTGACAGTCCAAAAATATGAAGCAAAATCAGGGACATTTGTGAGGTATACTATTAAGTGAATTGATAGTCCTTTAAATTGCCTGTATCTGTATGCATGCATATGGTGTGTGAATGAATGTGTGCAAGTGTTCAGCAAAGGACCAGCATTCCATCTAACACCTTAAGCTTGTTGATTGTCGGGATAAATTGCACCTATTAGCTTTCATCTGACATTCTCCCATCCCCCTTCCAGTACACCTTTACCTCACCACTCTATCTTCTGGTGTTGCATCAACAGGGAAAACAGTTCCTTAACTCACTAGCTGAATCACAGATAATGATATACTCCTTTTTACTACCCCTCTTGTTCACACCATACCTCCTTACCTTGTATGAAAACCAGTTTCTCACGGGATTTCAGGTCCCAAAAGGCCATACTATCACCCCAGCTGTAAATCCTTCCACCTTCAACCATACTTACAGTACCAGATCCTATCCAACATCTTGTTCAGTCTATCAACATCTCAACCCCAGGCACATTAGCTCTAGATCCAAACACTACCACAAACTAATAAACAATTTCCTGAAGTTCATCACCAAGTATAGACTCAACCTAATACTTGGTGGTGATATTCACCACCTGGCCCACTCACTTCAGATACACATACTCCCCTCTACTTGCAATCTAAGCTACAAACCTACAATTAATAGGCCAACTAACTCTCTCCTAGTCTGTCATCTCAATACTAGAAGCATTAATAACAAGGTACATGAATTGCATGCACTTCTGGATGTCCACTCCCCTGAGATTCTCTGTTTATCTAAAGCCTGGTTAAAACCTAACACTAAAGACAATGAAGTGTTACCACCTGGGTACAACATACACAGGCTGGATCGTGCTTCGAGGAAGGGGGGTGGGGTAGCTGTACTCTATAAATCTGAGTTGAATGTCACCATAGATGTAATACAACCTCCTCAGATTAATAACTCAGAGAATCTTGCCACCAAATTGCAACTTAATAAAAATAAATGCATTAATATCATCTGTATGTACATTCCCCCAGGTAACAATATATCTACATTTGAAGATATCCTGCACTGACTATCATGTCACTACCCCCAAGAAACCCTACTACTTGGAGACTTTAACATACACTGGGGCACCTCTTCCTCAGAATCCCCAACCACCCATATTAACCTGCATGCATTTACACAAATCATATCTACCCCTACCAGGATAGGTAAACCCAACCAAAAAGAAAGTATACTTGACTGGGTACTCATAAACAGTCACCCCCAACTGTACATATCTGGTACCCTCCTTAATGGCCTAAGCGATCACCTTCTCACATATGTAATTAAGCACAAAACCATTAATTCCCAACAACCCTTACTCAGAAAGGTTAGAAACAATAAAAACTTTGACCCTGCCAAATTCCAACAAGAACTAAACTCATGTAACTTGAGCACTTATCCAGGCATTCTCTAAAGTATTCAATTGTATTTATTACTGCTTGGTAGTAACTTGATTAAAGTGTAGCTATCATTCTAAGTCTTTTGGATTAAGCACTTGGGCTTCAGACCAGTTGTTTTACATTAGGAAGGTTTGTGGCATGCACTGTGGTGGCAGGACAGGTAGCTTTCATCCTTCTAAGTTGGGAACTGCTGATTGAGAGCCCAGTGTCTGTTATTCTTAAAGTGTATTAGTTCTGGTTTAGGCACTTGGGCTTCAGGCCAATTATTTTACATTAAGAAGGTTCGTGGTCTGCACTCTTGTGGGGGAAGAGGCTGGACTCTGCCCTTCTGATCTGGGAATTTCTGGTTAAGAGTTTATAGTGCCTGAATATTTGAACTGTATCTTACTGAAATTGGTGCACCTTGTTTGCTGTAGCATAGACTAGATCCAGGCCTGCTGAATCTAGCTTTGTTTATATGCTTGTTGTTTGTTTGCTTGTTATTTCCCTAGAATGCTAATTCCACCTAATACGTGGCTTCTCAGCGCTTCTGTGGATCACTAGTGATATCTGCATTGCTTACTGTACTTATTTCCTTGTTTCACTTGAAAGAAAGTTACTGTTTGTCATTTTTGCATTTAAGTTACCTGTAACACATTGCACTTAAGTTACTTGGCACTTGCGAGCTAAAGCAATTATATAAGTCAGCACTAAAAATTAAAAGCACTACACCCTCACTCCCCACTGGCCCTTGTTTTCAATTAAGGAATTCCCAATATTATTCTAGCATGTCCAAAGGTCAGTTGTCAATCTCCTCTCCGGTCCAGCTGGTGAATCTGGGAATCTTGAGGCAATGTTACAACTGCCTCATGTACACAGACAACCCTCTCCTCCCAACAAATTCCAACACATGTGAGAGATGCAACCATATAGCCAAACTGGAGGCTAAGCTCTCTCAACTCAGTACTGGCATAACCAGTCAGGAGGAGAAGGAAACCACACTCACTACAATTCCAGTCTCACATAGACCTACCACGACAGCAAACCAAACACATAATCACACAAAAACATACTTGGAGGCTCTAAATAAAGATCTGCCTAAGCAGCAGAGACCTCCAAAGCAGATACCCAAGCAAACGCTACCCCAAAACAAAACACATGCAACACATATCTCACAAAGCCAGTGTGCCAAACAGTCACAGCCCTTAAGACTAAACAACACACCTGATACACTTGTAATAGGTGACTCTATCGCCAGGCACACTGACATCCCGCTCACCAGGCTGAACAAGGAGAGGGTCATGGTGAGCAGCCTGTCGGGCACTAGGATCCGCCACATAACACAAGCACTCAGGTCACTCCAAGGCAAGTACAAATATGACTCAGTCATTGTCCATGCTGGTGTGAATGACCTGAGACGTACCTCCCTGGACTACATGAAAAGAGACATAAAGGAGCTCTCTGAGCATGTAGCCCAGGCCAGTATGACCCTGACCTTGAGTAGCATCTTACCCTCACCAAGAATGATGCCACAATATGAAGACAAGATGATCAATTTCAACAACTGGCTTAAGTACTGGTGTCATTCAAAGGGGATCCAATGCCTGTCAGCTTGGGATGATATGCTCGACAAGCAACAATGCTTCGCTAGGGATGGCTTGCACCTGTCACCCCTGGGCTTTCGGATATTGGCAAAGGGTCTTGCTACCCCCATAGTGCCTTTTTTAGGCAAGGCTCAAAAGACAAACCCACCTCCATAGGTATCACAAGGGATAAGAAACTAAGAGTAATGCTACTCAACGCCAGAAGTCTGAACCTCAAGATGCACACACTCGAAACTCTCCTTAGCATGGAGAACATCGATATCTGTGCAGTAACAGAAACCTGGTTCAGGGCTCCCGAGAGCACCCCAGCACTACCAGGTTATACCTCATACCATGCTTTTCGGCCCCAAAACTTGGACCGAACCACAAAAGGAGGGGGAGTATCAATATTCATCAAAGATACCCACACCTCCAGGTTGGTGGCAAAGCACGAAGTATCAGAGACTATCCATGTGCAACTAACAGTGGGTAAAACTGCCTTCCAGTTTATAGCCTGCTACAGACCACCCTCCCAAACCCAGGAACCCCACTCGGGCTTTCTGAGAATACTGGAAAATATGAAGGTCTCTCCAAACACCATTATATTGGGCGACTTCAACTACCCAAACATAGACTGGGAGCATTACTCTAGCTCCAACACCCTAGCCCAAAGGTTCCTAGAATTTATAAACTCAAATGCTATGGAACAACTTGTTACCACTCCCACAAGAGGGGAAACATACTGGACCTGATCATCACCAACATGGGGACTCTATGCTCCAGACCAGAAGTGTATCCCTCACTGGTAAGATCAGACCATAAACTAATCTCACTGGATATTCACATCCCGACCCCAACCCCTGCCCAGAAAACCACAGTGAAAAACTTCTCTAAAGCAAATTTCACACTCCTCAAAACCGAGGTGGAATCCTTCAAAGCCCCCGGGCCTGTGGAAAATACGGCCCAGACCGCAGAATCCTTTATAAAAGCATTCTTTGAACACCTTCAGGAATGCATGGATCATGCGATCCCAAATAAAACCAAGATCCATTCCTCCAAAGGCAGACATCCTGTCTGGTGGACCCCAGCCATAAACAAACTATACAATAGAAGGAGGAAGCTACTAAATGATAGAGCAAAATCCCAAAAAGGGAAGGCATCACTGATCAGTATTAGCAAAAAACTACGGGCACTCATAAAATTGTCTAAGGCCAGCTTTGAGAGAAAAATTGCACAGGACACTAAGAATAATCACAAGGCTTTCTTTAGTTATGTTAGGAACCTGGGTGGTAATTCCCAGATATGCTCAGAATTAGTCCAAAATGACAAAAAATACACTGAACCCACAGACATTGCCAACATCCTAGCTGACAGGTTCAGCGCAAACTTCTCCCCCCCTTCCCCACCAAAAGGGCAAATATCTATCTCAACAGAGTTGCTGCCCCCCTGACATCTCAGATGCTCAGGTAAGAGCCGCCATCTCCAAAGCAAAAAACACAGCATCAATGGGACCAGACGGTGTCCCAGGCTGCATCCTACATGAACTCCAAGAAGAGCTAAACCCAAACATAAAACTACTGTTCAATCTCAACCTTACTACAGGATATGTGCCCAAAGAGTGGCATACAGCAACAGTGGTCCCTCTCCATAAAGGTGGTGCCTTAACGGATCCTGGAAACTATCGCCCCATAAGCCTGACTAGCTTGGTCTGCAAAGCTATGTAAAGGATCATCATGGACCTCATAAATAAAGATATTGGGGATCTACAGACACTGGATCCTACCCAGTTCGGCTTTAAGGGCAGATCCTGCCTCTTAAACCTGGTTGATTTCTTTGAAACAGTCACCAAGGCCATTGACGAGGGGAAGGTGGTCCACACAGCCTACCTGGACCTGCAAAAGCCTTCGATACAATACCCCACTCGGGCATTATAGATAAGCTCACCAGCTTAAATATAAACCCCTATGTCACTAGATGGATTGCAAACTGGCTCAAGGACAGAACCCACATGGTTAGAATTGCTGGAGCCATGTCAGACTCCAAACCAGTTACAAGTGGTGTCCCACAAGGCTCAGTCCTGGGACCTCTCTTGTTCGGTATATATTTCTCAGAGGTACAGGCCAACACGGAAGGACTGTGGCTGACCAAGTTCGCAGATGACTGCAAACTGGGCGCCATAATCGACTCTCCAGCCGACACAAGCATCCTCCAAAAGGGCCTCATAGAAACAGACAACTGGTGCCAGAGCCATGGCCTCAAGCTAAATGCCAAAAAGTGTATAGTCAGCCCCTTTGGCAAAAACAAAGTGCCCACAAATTACCACATAGGTGGTAATCCATTAAGTACAGAAGAAGTAATTAGGGACCTGGGGACCCAAGTTGATAGCAATCTCTCATTTGACAACCACATGGCCAAAGTGGTTAGAAAAACATTTTATATAGCCCACCTAATCATGAAGGGATTCACATCTAGATCAGTGGAGGTCATCGTGCCTCTTTACTCATCCCTCATCAGGCCCATAATTGAGTACAATGCCCCTTTTGGGATGTACCTTACCAGACACCTGCAGCAACTGGAAAGACCCCAAAAGTACCTCACCAAGAGGATCAAAGGGCTCAAACAGATGCCATATGCTGCCCGGTTAAAGAAACTCCAGATCTACTCAGTGGCATACCGCCTGTACAGAGGCGATCTGTGCCTGATGTATAAAGCCATGTCCAACCCGGAATTAATGGACATGCTGCACCTCAGAAAATCCAAATCCCATCGAGCTATGCTCGAGACTTGAACCTCAGCACTGAAATAAATAGGACATGCTGGAGGGACAGATTCATAACCCAGAGGCTCCCTTCACTCTGGAATAAAATCCCAGTCCAGGTTAGGCAGAGTCCCTCATTGATTCTCTTCAAGAGGAATCTTGATGAGTGGATGGGAGATCGTAGGTTTACCCCGGGTATCACTTCTGTGTCACTGTTAGACAGAGGCACAGTATACTAACCTCGAAAAAGGGCATAGCAAAATAAATTTTAAATGGGTGGCGAAAGCCAAACACATTCTGGCTAGGCTTATAAATGCCCTAGGGCAGATAGCCTAGTATGAACCTATGAACCTATGTAATTGGTCTATTCTAAAACACCTCCCCTTAGAGGAAGCAGTAGTATACTTTAAAAACAAATTCATTGAGATCCTTGATTTGCATGCACCTGTTCGTTCAAAGAGAACCAAGGCAAAAACTGCACCATGGCTTTCTATAGAGTCTAAACTCAAAATTACCCTTAGAAACAAAGCATGGGCTTTATGGCGTTCTTCTAAAGACCCTCAAGATCACATTAAATACAAGCAATCCAGGAACGAAACCAAAAAATCAATTTTACAAGACAAAAAACAATACTACTGTAATTTACAGACAGTAAGTCAAAAATAACCCTCAGAAGTTTTGGGCACGTTTAAATAATCTACTACATCCTGGACAAACTTTAACCCCAATCCCTGCTGCTGCTATTGATAAAATCCCTGAAGATGTTTCTGATAGTTTTAACCAATTCTTTACTGAGACAATTCAAGCCCTAGCTAGCCAACTACCTCCTAGCTCCCCTTGTCCTGAAAGTAGCACCCCTAGAAACCTACTCTCGTTCAGCTTCCAACCAGTCACCACTTCACTTATCCGTACCTTGATCAAAAAATTAAAAGCCACTACACTTTCTGCCGATCAACTCCCTGCTGAGTACCTGCAAAAATCAGCTGATGCTGTTGCTTACCCCGTCTCAATACTAATCAATCGAACCATAGTAGAAGCTAAAATTCCCACCATCTGGAAAATATCCTATGTAATCCCACTTCACAAAGGAGGCAGCTCTACTGAATTCTCCAATTATAGGCCAATAGCTATACTCTCTCCACTTGCAAAGATTATGGAAAAATGTATTCATAGACAACTCATGCACCACCTAATCCAAAATCGCCTTATGGCAGACACTCAGCATGGCTTCCGTCCTCATCACAGCACTACTTCAGCCCTCCTAGCCTTTACTAACACCATAAACCATAATCGCAACAATAATTTTATATCCTCAGCCCTCTTTTTGGATCTTTCCAAGGCATTCGATATGGTTGATCACCAGCTTTTAATCCACACTCTGCAAACATTCTGTCTAGATACTGGAGCCCTCCAGTGGTTTCAATCCTACCTGAATGGTCGACAGCAGGCTGTCCTCTGGCAGAACAAACTCTCTAACCTTCTACCTAATACCCTTGGAGTACCACAAGGCTCTATACTAGGGCCCTTGCTGTTCTCCATCTTCATTAATGACCTTTATACTGTCATCCCAAAAGTAAGATGTATCCAATATGCTAATGACTCTACTCTGATTTGCTCAGCCACATCTCCAGTAGAGTTATGGTCAGCTACCCAGACCACCTTTAATACAATAGAAAACTGGCTTTCTGAACATCGTCTGATCCTAAATCCCAAAAAAACTAAAATGCTGTTATTTTCACCAACACGTAGGTCTACTGCTTTCACCTTTACCATAAAATCAAATGATGGCACAATAATCTCCCCTGACCCATCTACAAAACTATTAGGTGTCATCATAGACAATAATCTACAATTTGACCTACATGTTAACCAAACTATCAAAACCATAAATAAAAAACTAGTTTCACTTTACAGAATCAAAGCCTTCCTAACCCTCCAGCTAAAATTGCCATAGCTCGCTCTCACCTTCTTTCAACCCTTCTGTATGCATCCCCTCTACTCTCGAATTTAAACAAGGCTGTCCTTAAACTCTCAATTTGCTACAACCACATTGCCAGGTTTGCCACTGAGCTGCCTTTTAGGACACATCATTGCATCAATCTAAATCAGCTTGGGTGGCTTGAACTACCCAGCCTAATCCAGTATAACCAACTGATTATGGCCTATAAAATCCTCTATAAACCAGATAATATTCCTGCACTTAAAAATATTATCACCCCCTATAACAATCCTAGACCGCTTCGATCCTCTAACAGACTACTAATTCAGACTAGCAAAATTAATAACACAGCCGGTGATTCACTCTTTGCAAACTCTGTAAGTAGATCCTGGAACTCTCTTCCAGCTGATATTACCTTACTTTCCACCTTAGGTCAATTAAAAACTAGACTCAAACAACATTTGTCACTTAACTGGCTATGTCAATGTATCAAGCCTGGCTAGCTCTCTCTAGAATGTGTAAAAATCTGTTAACCAGTTTACTGTGTAATTTAATTTAATCCTGGCTTGTGCTCAGGATTAACTGTAACCTGTGGAACTTTGTTTAACTTGCTTACTTATATAATCTCTGTAAATAGTCTGTTTGTAATATGTAATGCTGGTATGTAATGCTGTATCTGCTTACCCTTGGAGCTTTTCTCCCCGGGCCTCCACTGAAAATGGACATGCATCCAGTCGGACTATCCCAGTCAACAAATGTAAAATAAAATAAAAAATAAATAAATTCTAGTTTTGTTGTAAATGCAAATAGGAAAAATCAAGTACTGAAAAACGAATATTTCACTAAAACCGTCTTGTAAATGTGAATTCCTTTGTATCTTACATCTTTTTCCTTGTCACTAGATATAACTGTGGAGAGATGTGCACTATTAGTTTATGTATAAAATCAGACGTTGCAGCCGACACCAGCAGGCTTTATAAAGATAGTGCAGTTTATTCTATTCAAGTCCAGAAAAAGCAAGTTTTTTTCTAAACTAAATTACTTCTGTGGTTTAAACTAAAATTAACAAGCCAGTGCCTTCCATCCTAGATGGTTGGGAAACTGTCTCTTGACAGTATTCATCTCTTATCTCCTTTTGGCAGGATTACTTTCTAACATACTCTCTAAGGTTGCTTATGATGCCTGCCTGTCTCCTAGTGCAGCTTTTCTTGAAATTAAGCCCCTTTTACTAACTACAAGTGCTCTCTATCTTGGTTTGTACATGTTCATTCAACAAACCTCTTCTTACTAATATAGGTGGTAGTTCTCTGCACTTTGTAACACATTGAACTGAACAAAACATTATCACTATGTAAAGAAAGAACATTCTCTTCACACCTTTTGGGACTCTAGCATTACTTACACTGCTATGGATACATTTGTTGGGTCCCAGACACATTATTTATACCAATATATACTTATTTTGATGTCACTTTGTAGTTTTATAACTAGTGAAAACCACTCTGCTACCAAGCTATGATACAATAGATAAACACACACACGTGTGTGTGTGTGTGTGTGTGTGTGTGTGTGTGGTATGTAGCTTTATATACACCCACATATCTAGATCAACATACACACACACACACACACACACACACACACACACACACACACACACACACACACACACACACACACACAAGAAGATAAGCTGATTATGACAATAGAATGGTTTACTATCATAATACTGAAAGTCATATTTTTTCATGTAACCAAATGGTAATGTTGGAAAGCAATAATGTCAAATGAGTATTGTGATGATCGACACAACAACAGTTCATTAAAGTCAAATATAGAACAAGGAAGGCAAACTCTTCACTGAAAGGACTTCTCACCAAAAAACCCAAGAAATGAATGAAAAGTAGTGAGATGACCAACCACGATGTACAAATTCCTCTTATAACTGAAAGAATCCAAAAGGCAGACACGATGTAAAACGTATTCCAGTTTATTGAATAAAAATGAGCGCTTTCGCGTAGTTCCAAGCTACGCTTCTTCAGATAACTTTCTTACAAATAAAACTACACTTATATACTAGAAAAGGCGGGATATAAATTGATTAATTACTTCAATCACACAATTAAGTGGTTATGTCTTAACCCATACACTACTAAGCTGGCAAAACATATATACAGCAAGTCAAACTCAGTTAAAGATATCAGTTAACATTTAGAAATCAAACGCTAAAACAAATAACAGGCTTAAATTTCTAAAATGTGTACATTATGTTTCTAGATCACTAACCAAATGAACAAAAAGACAAAACCACCTCCTTAGTGTATATAACCCCAATACTTAGATATTTACTTGTATAATAACAAAACATGTAAAATATTCTGTATCTAATAGTATTAAAAGTCATACGTCTATTTACCATAAAACTAAATTATTTACTATTAATACCACATGTTATTGTCCTTTTTTATATATATGTACCTATTAAATGTATATATGACTGTTGTATGACTATATGTAATATATAATAAATTCAATAAAATATCTTAAAAAACATATTTTAAAAATGTATATATTATGCATGTATGCATATAGAAACTAATATATTTAAACGACATATACTTTGTACTCATCAATTTAAATATGGCGTCACAAATATGCATATATGTGTAAATAAAACATAAGAAGTATATACATTATGTGTATCACTCGTTGACAAAAACCATAATGCACACTATAAGAAATAAACTAGGAGAAGCTCATAGCTCCACTAGGGTCAAACACTAGAATCAAATCAGGCAACTGTAACAGCCTCATATATAAAAAGCCTGATGCAGAATCATAAAACCGGAAGATATATAGGCACGTCTACCATATAAATAAACATTCTTTCAGATAATACAAAATATATATAATATGTATAATAAAATATATAATTAATCATAGTAGAGCTACTATTATAACTGAAACAGATCCAAGTACTCATAACACAAAGCAGATGAATTACCTAACCATAATATGGACTAGACAGAAGACAAATTGATGAATATGGCCATTTATAAAACAAAAAACATAGAAATATATAGATATAATATAAATAAGGAATAATAAGTGTGAAAATATAATCATATATAAATAGACTATATGAATGAATAAATAAATAAATAAATACACATATATATCAATTCATTTTCTCCCCACTAGTACTGGTTTGATAGAAACATAGTTATTTATACCAGGGGGTAAATGTGCTGCTAACTTCATTATCCAATGTAATTCAGCAAGAGCTAGTTGATTGTCCGCATTACCTCCTCGTTTATTATGTTGTACCAATTCAATTACTCTAAAATTAAAACTATGTGTCGGACATTCCATGACATGCTTTGCCAACGCATTGCTGTCATCTCTCTTGAGAATGTCATACAAGTGATTGTATATGCGATCACGTAGTCTCCTTTTCGTGAGACCTACGTAGAACGCTGGACATGACACGCAATTGGCTAGGTAGACCAAATTGGTACTACTACAGTTAGCATATAAACTAGGTCGAAAAATGTAATCCATATATGGATGCTTGAACATTTGTGATTTAGTGATATATTTACATCTGTTACAATGATGACAAGGGTAGGTGCCCTGTGTCAAAAACCTATTCATTGTTACCTTGCCTTTGTTAGTAGAAACACCATGATCTTTACATAAGATCAATTTCAGATTGTCGCTGTTCCTATATTGGAACCTGGGTTTATTACCCACCATGTCTTTTATATGTGCATGCATGGTAAGTATGTGCCAATTACTAGAAATAACCCGTCGTATATTATCTACATCACTGGTGTACCTCATTAAATAGTTGATCTTATTCTCTCTGTTCCTAGTCTTCTCTGCCCCCAGGCGTCTTATTGCTCCTTGGGTGGTAACTACGGAACCTATACATATAGGATGCACATCTCCCAGGATCTCATGCCTTATATCCCTGACCATCTTGATACTATACCCTCTATTCAAAAATAAAGTTTCCAAAAAGTCAGCTTCCTTTCTTAGAACTTCAGGTTCATCACATAGTCTAGAAATTCTAATAAACTGACCTCTCACAATACCTTGAAAAGTATGCCTCGGGTGCATGCTGTCATAGGTCATTAAAGTCAATGAAATCCTTACATTCAGTAATAATGATTCAGAATATTTCAGTTTGCAGTTTTAAAAAAGTGCATTCAACATCATTTTCGATAAGTGCCATTCCATATTTTGACAGTAAACCCAACAAAACCCAGTTTGTTTAGTAGTTGTATTAGACTAGTATATTTGTAACTCTGCTTCTGTATGCATAAATGGATTGAATAGTTACATTGACAAAGTTGGTAGAATTTGTATTCAGAATCTTTAGCAACTGGGCGTTTAGTTAAAAAAAAAATAAATAAAAAAAGACTATAAAAAATATATATATATATATATAAATATATATATATATATATATATATATATATATATATATATATATATATATATATAAATGTGTGTGTGTGTGTGTGCGCACATGTGTCTATATGCCCTATAAAAAGTGTAGCAGTATTGATGTTGATATCAATGTATAGGGACATGACATTCATTCCTTCTTCACTTGTTTACTACTCATGGGTTTTAGCTGAACAGATCATTTTTACTGCATTTATTTATTTTTCTTGCAGCTTGAAATTGCTATGGCTTGAAAGAACAGTTGCAGACATGAGGGGATTTTTTTTCATTGTATGATGGGCAGACATTTTTTTCCTAATGATTTATGAGCATAGAAGGATTAAATCTACGACATGTAGCCTGACTTCACTGAATAATGTTTCAAGTCCGAAGACCATCCATCCCCTCCCCAAACAGATTTCTCAATCTCTGTGCTCCGATTCCATTTTCTTTCTGCTCCATGAATGCTTACCAGCCCAGTGAGACTTCTGGCTAAGAGGGGATTATTAGAGTGAACATCTGCTGAGAAGGCTGGGACGGCAACATATTCTCTCAGCAGCACCGCTGTTTTTATGGGATAGTACCATGTTAACATGTCAGCAGCTTGCTGAAATAAATTAAAAAGACATGAGCTAAAGCAACAGCTGTCATTTGGTATTATTGCTGAACCTTCAGAAAGCAGCAGGCTGTAGGAATATGTCTATGACTTACTCAAATCTTTGTAGCAGCTAGAGCCCCCATGACTGCCTTTTGGATGGAGTCATTTACCTTTTTTAATATTGTGTGAAATACCTTCTGAACTAGTAGATTCTCGCTCTTCACAGACTGTAGCTCACTCTAGCTACAAAGTGCCCTTCGCTCCAGTTTTAATTTTTATCTGCATATTTTCTTTTGGCTGGCTACTGTTGCTTCATCTAAAATGTGTTGTTTTTGTAAGTATGCCAGTCTTTATCTGTTTTATCTAAATTTCTATTTTTGCTTTACTGTGTAAAACTTCATAAATAAAAAAGGATCCATTTTTGCTTTACTGTGTAAAACTTCATAAATAAAAAAGGATCCATGAGTACTCTGGAGAAGGAAAACAAGCCAGACCTTAATGTGATAGTACTAATGATTACTGTTATGGTGAAAGTACATGTTGCATGATGAGTTGCCACTTGCAGGATGTACACAATTAATAGACACAGTGAGCACAAGCAGCAGAGACCAAGCAAACTAGCAGCCAACATTCTATGATAATAGTAATATAATGAGTAACATCATCAAAATGAGGGACTTGGTGGATGAAAATCTGTGAGCTAGATTAAAGCATGTACAGAACATTAAAAGTAAAACAAGCAAACCTACAACCAGGCTGCGCTCATCCATGCACTGGCATCAAAGTACTGAGGGTAGGGTGCAGTTATCATTTGCATATGTTTGGGGGTGCACAATGTGTTTTGTCTTCCACAAGAAAATGTCTGCATGATATAACTGATATCAATTTTGTCTTGTGTGCAATTGTGTGTGTGTGAGAGAGAATCCTAACATAAACTGGGCTGTGAGGGTGGTGCTATTACCATGTGTGGGAAAGGAGGGTATTGAAGGTGTGTGTATGTACTGTATGTGTGTTTGCCAAGACCCATAGCTAGGGCAGGGCGAGAGGGGCAACTTCCTGGGTGCAAACTGTTGGGGGAGTCATGATCAGTCAATCCTGATCTTTCTCTAATGCACACTGGCTTTTAAGCATTTGCTTTTAAGCATTGCATTTGCTTAGAAACCAGCCATGGTGGTGCAGTGGTAGCATTGTCGCCTCACAGCAAGAGGTTCTCCCATTCAATTCTTGGCTGGAGTGCCTTCTGTGTGGAGTCTGCATGTCCTCTCCGCGGTCGAGTGGTGTTCGAAAGACATGCGTGAATGGATGTGCCTTCATTGAAGGTTGGGCGTCAAACTGGCACCTCGGCACCGTGAAAATCTACTGCCAATCATTAGCGGACCGGAGTTCCACAGTGGTGACCCCTAACCAGAAAAAGCCAAAGGAACAACATTTGCTTTGAAACCTGAGCACTATAGTGCTCCCTGTGTGGTCTAAACTTGAAAGGATTTCTTTCTTGTTTTTTTTTTTAAATTAAAACCCGAGTGCTCTAGCGCTCAATGTAGAGTATAAACTGTATCAACTGCTTGCAGTTTAAAAGAAAAGAGATTTTTTTAACAAAAATGAGAGGAAGGAGAGTATGAGGCAGGGTGCAGAGACATGACATCATTGGCTCCTGCTTGCAGATCTCTCTCTTTTTTTCTTCTTCCTCTTCCCTGGGGTGGGGTGCTAGTGCATCAGACTGACACAGGGCACTTTGTCAAAACTTCTGCACCTCTGGCTGGGGCACATCCTCAGCAGATGCTACTGTACTGCAGTGAGGTCATACTGACAGGCCCACAGGTGGTGTGTGTTTGCATCCCATGCATGTCTCTGCCTGTGAGAGAGCACCCTCTCCTGAGAGGGTCACGTGCACTATTTAGCTCTTTTCTAGAGGAGGTGTGCTGCATGAATGAAAGCAATGGCATGTACTTAACATTTTTTTGGCCAATCCTTGTGGATGTCCACATCTGACCCTACTCACCAGCAACACTGGATGGTTGGGTGGAGGTATTGCATGTGCCTGACCTAGACCTTCTCCAGACATGATAGCTTTCAACGATGGAGGCAAAGGTGGAGACGCCATGTGATGTGCGCCTAGTATGTGTCCTGTGACAGGGTACATTTATTGCACAAGCTACTTATAGACAATATCCATTAGGTTACACACAGGGAATATGCAGTCCCTCAGGTCATCTCACACACCTTATAAACCATGCTCAGTATTGTTGATTGGCTGTGCATCTACTGCATCATAAACATTGAGAGAACTAGTTTGGGGGTGGGGGGAGCACCACTAGTGTCTATGCTAAGCAGGATGCTGATCACCCATGCCTTCCCCTTACTCAGTGGTGCTGACAACAAAAGGGGGCTGCACTGCAGGGGAAGATATACCTTCCCAGTTAGACTTGTCTTTGACTCTTTGTCCTTCAGTGTCTACTTAAGTTTCTGGAGTGGAGTCCACAGGAACAATGCCCTTGCTTACTGACAAAGTTGGGGATTGGGATTCCACATTTCTTATATCCAGTACAGACACTGTCCTCTGACCATGTCAAATTTGGACTGCCACCATTGTCAGACTTGGAGGCATCTCTAGCAACAGGCAAAGGTATATCCATGGTGAAGAAGCCAAATAATATGACACCTGTGAAGATGCTACCCACTAATTATGTTGACCTCAGTGAATGAATGCTAAATCCTAAGTAGTGGTAGAATGTAATAAAATGTCTTACCTTTTACAGTTGGTCTTGTTTGAAGCCATGAATTTTCTAGATAATAAAGGAGGGTAGAGCATTCAGTGATGTGCAGTACAGTAAACATTTATCCAGTATGCAGTAACCTAAAACATAATAGACAAACACTAAAGGCATCACCAACAGATATTGTCAAAGCCTGTTGCAGTTCTGCTCTAATATCCAGCACCCAGTGCCATAGCCTAGGGGCCGCCCCACGCCAAGCTCTCAACTTTTACCAACAGAATTTGGAACAAATTAAAAAATAACTAAAGAAAAGGCACCAAATTAGGGACACATTTTAAATGACAGCACTGTTCTTAGAAATTCTCAAAATGATTTCCAATTTTAGGGGGAATGGGACAAACTTTGAGAAACATCAGGGGGGTCCCTACAAAATAGCGACAGTTGTGCCTCCCCCCATGCAGAAGACAAGGAATTCCACTATCTCAGTTAGTGGTAGTTTGGCTGATGGACAGGCCTGTCATTGCCCTAAGCTTCTCTGCCAAGCAGGCAGCATGAATCATGATGTTGGCCCACTGTCTAATCTCCTGGTTGCCCTTATCCTGGTCACTCTCAACATTTAAATCATTGATCACATCCTGCTAGGAATGGATACAATAGGGCTGGTCAGATTTTTCATGACTAATTATTTGCCAACCATCAATATGGAAGGCCCGCAACAAAAAGTCATTCACTGCATTAGAGAATTTAGATTTCCATGGCTCATGCTGGACAAGCATAATGCTGTTTGAAGAAACAGCTTTTGTGGGGATAGTGATACTGCTACTAGTACATTTCATACACATAATGTTATATACTGTACTGGCCTCTGTGCTTGGAGGAAGGTGCTCTTAAAAATATAAAAAGTATACATGGCATATCCAGATGGCAGTTGAGAACAGTAGGCAAGAGGCTCCAGCAAAATGTCTTTGTCAAGTATTATCTATGTGATGATTGACTGTGGCTGTCCTTGCATATGACATACCTTTGATATGATTGTATGCATAAATGGCTAGAAAGACATTTGGTAACAAAAGGAACATAACCCATGTAAGGGCAAACTGCCTGTAAACACAATGCTGGTGCATCATTCAGTAGTAGACAGCTACGTTTGCATGTTGTGGCAAGCAGCCATGCTCTAGCATATTCAACATTTTCTGTCCAATAAGGGTGCCCCTTCCTTGAAACAGTAATATGTTGTGTGCGTATTACATAACAATCTATAATTCAGCTGGCAACAAACAGACAAATGACATATATCAAGCCTTAACTTCATTTACAGCACTGTGTGTGTACACCTGTGATACATAATGTTGTTGTTTACAAGTATCCCTTTCATCCAGAAAGCATTCCTAACACACTGCCAAATGAGACTATGTATGGCAATACGTACAGGGCTGCAATTAAAGTAACCATGACCTGCCTGTACTGTGTCCTTTATACAATGATATGCACATGGGCTTGTACAACAGCAGAAACAACTGACAACTTTAAAAAAAATGTTTTTGCACTTAACTTTTACAAAGACAATACACTTTTGTCATGAAACCTGGGCTTTGGATCTTTAATGATGAATTGCTCATTCACTAAAAGCCATTTGGCCATAGGTAACCTTCTTTAGATTAACACAGCTGACATGAGTATACATGAATACAGCTGTAGCTTACAAATGGTACCATTCACTTTCAAACATAACCTTGCCTAGGCATTTGTACAAAACAGTATCTGCTGGAGGCAAAGCATCTAAGTGAGAAAGTAGAAATTTCAGGCATACCTCAAAAACAAGTAATGTAGCTCCTAATACACAGTGCAAAGAGGCTCTTTGACACAGACAGGGTTTATCATCATCATCACCCCCCATCTGCTCACTTTTTCCATTCCCTACATAGATATGGTCAGGATGTCATGTCAACTGTCACCATATCTATCAATTCAGTACCACTCTCCTACCTTCTTCAACAGTCATTCCTGACTGATGCAGGTCTTCTCTCTCATAATCCATCATGTCTTTGCTGGATGCCCCTATTTCCTGTTGCCTTCTTCCTGTCGGACCCATACACCTTCACCAAATTGTCTTCTGCTTTTCTACACATTTGCCTTAACCTCTATAATCTGTTCTCTTTGACCCTCTATGTAATTGGAGCTACTTTGGCTTCTGCTCTGATGTCCTAGTTTCTTTGTCTGTCCCACAGTGTACATCCTAACACCTGTCTCCTGTACTTCATCTCTATCACCTATACCTTCCTCAACTGCTCTGCCTGTACTGCCCAGGTTTCTGTACCTTACGGATGTACTGGACATACCATTGATTTGTGCATCTTACTTTTCGGCTTCTTTGGCATTCTTCTGTCATACACTACTCTGACAGTCTATACCATGTGGCTGCAGCCTCTCTGATTCTAGTTTTGCCTCTTCATTCAGACTTCTCTTTTCCTAATCCATCCTTCCCATATACTTAGCTTTTCACCCGCGCCACTATTTTCCCTTCTATTTCAATTTTTAGCCTCTTCTAATTTTCCTTATTTGCTGCTGCCATGACAACTGTCTTGTCTGTGCTCCATTTCCTCCTGTGTGGCTTCAGGGTTGCATTCGATTTGCCTATCCTTTCCTGAAGTTCTTACTCAGAGTCTGCCTTCAATGCCACATTATCTGCATACAGTAACTTTGTCGATCTGTCCCCTGCAGCCTGTTTACTGATGTAGTCTATGATGAGTATGAACAGCAGTGGGCTCAGAGCAGAACTCTGATGCACACCCACTCCCAGTGGAAACCCCTCTGTGAAATCAAACATTGTTCATAAGTGAGTCAATTGGGTCCTTGTACACAACTTGCACTAGTTCTCCCAATGTTTTTGGGACTAGAAACCACTTCAGAACTGCCCAAAGCAGCTTTCTTGGGACCTTGTCTTATGCTTTCTCCAACTCTAGGAATGTCAAGTCGGAATCTTTCCTCTTCTCAAGCTTCTTTTCAATTATCTGTCTTACTGCAAACATTGGGTTGGTTGTGCTGCATTCTTATCTGAATTCAAACTGCTCATCTCCAATCTTACCTTCTACTCATTATCATCTTCTTTCGGCTGTTCCCGTTAGGGGTCGCCAAAGCAGATCACCTGTTTCCATTTCTTCCTGTCCTCTGCATCTTGCTCTGTCACACCAACCACCTGCATGTCCACTCACCACATCCATAACCCTTATCTTAGGCCTTCCTCTTTTCCTGTTACCTGTTAGCTTCATCCTTAGCATCTTTTTCCCAATATACTCAGCATCCCTCCTCAGCACATGTCCAAACCAACGTAATCGTGCCTCTCTGGCTTTGTCTCCAAACCTTCCAACCTGAGCTGACCCTCTAATATACATATTCCTAATCCTGTCCACCCTCGTCACACCCAGTGCAAATCTTAACATCTTTAATTCTGCCACATCCAGCTCAAACTCCTGCCTTTTTGTCAATGCCACTGTCTCCAACCCATATAACATAGCTGGTCTCACTACCCTCTTATAGACCTTCCTTTTCATTCTTACAGGTACTCATCTGTCACAACTCACTCCTGACACTCTTCTCCACCCACTCCATCCTGCCTGTACTCTCTTCCACACTCACCGTACTCTGAACTATTGACCCCAAGTATTTAAACTCATCCACCTTCGCCACCTCTACTCCTTGCATCCTCACCATTCCTCTATCCTCCCTCTCATTCACACACACATATTCTGTCTTATTCCTGCTGACCTTCATTCCTCTTCTCTCTAGAGCATATCTCCATCTCTCCAGGGTCTCCTCCACCTATTCCCTACTCTCACTACAGATCACAATGTCATCTGCAAACATCATAGTCCACTGGGACTCCTATCTCATCTCGTCTGCCAACCTGTCCATCACCATTGCAAATAAGAAAGGGCTCAGAGCTGATCCTTGATGTAACCCCACCTCCACCTTAAATGCATCCGTCACTCCCACCACAAACCTCACCACTGTCACACTACCCTCATGCATATCCTGTACCACTCTTACATACTTCTCTGACACTGCTAATACAATACCACAACTCCTCTCTAGGCACCCTGTCATATGCTTTCTCTAAGTCTACAAAAACACAATGCAACTCCTTCTGACATTCTCTGTACTTTTCCATCAACACTCTCAGAGCAAGCATCACATCTGTAGTGCTCTTTCCCGGCATGAAACCATACTGCTGATCACTAATCATCACATCCCTTCTTAACCTTGCTTCCACTACTCTTTCCCACAACTTCATGCTGTGACTGATCAATTTAATCCCTCTGTAGTTACTACATAGTTTCATAGTTTCGGAGTATAGTACTAGGCTATCTGGCCTGGGGCATTTGCAAGCCTAGCCATACTGATGTGGCTTTTGCCACCCCATGAAATGGTACAAAAATGTACAGAATAAATCTAGAATACTGTGCCTCTGTCTAGTAGTGACACAGTGAAGGTCCCCTTATATAATAGAATTAGTTTACTGTGCCCCTGTCTAGCAGTGACACAGATGTGACCCCTGGGGTAAACTTACGATCTCCCATCCACTCATCAAGATTTCGCTTGAAGAGAGTCAGTGAGGGGCTCTGCCTAATATGAACTGGGATCCTGTTCCAAAGCATGGGAAGCCTCTGGGTTATGAATCTATCCCTCCAGCATGTCCTATTCATACTTGTGCCGAGGTTTAAGTCTTTAGCTCTCGTGGTCCTGATGGATTTGGATTTTTTGAGGTTGAGCATGTCCATCAGATCCTGATTGGACATGGCCTTGTACATCAGGCAGAGATCACCTCTGAGCAGGCGGTATGCTACTGAATAGAGCTGAAGTTTCTTTAGTCTGGCAGAATAAGACATATGTTGGAGACCCTTGATCCTTTTGGTGAGGTACTTTTGTGGTCTCTCCAGCTGTTACAAGTGCAGGGTGAGGTACATACCAAATAGGGCATTGTACTCAATTATGGGTCTGATGAGGGAGGAATATAGGGGTACAATGACATCCTTGGATCTGGATGTGAAACCCTTCATGATGAGGTGTGCAAGGTAGAATGTTTTTCTAACCACTTTGGCAACGTGGGTGTCAAATGAGAGGTCGCTGTCTACTTGGGTCCCTAGGTCTCTGATTACTTTTTCCATACTCAGTGGGTTGCTGTCTGTGATAATTTGTGGGTACTTTGTTTTTTCCAAAAGGGATGACTATACATTTTTTGGCATTTAGTTTAAGGCCGTGACTACAGCACCAGTTGTCTGTTTCAGTGAGGCCTTTTTGTAGGATGTGTGTATCTGCTGGTGTATCGACTATGGCGCCTAGTTTGCAGTCATCTGCAAACTTTGTCAGCCACAGCCCTCCCATGTTTGCTTTAACATCTGAGAAATAAATGCCAAACAACAGGGGTCCCAGGACAGATCCCTGTGGGACACCACTTGTGACTGGCTTTGAGTCTGACATTGCTCCAGTGATTTTAACTTTATGGGTTCTGTCCTTTAGCCAGTTTGCAACCCATCTAGTGACATAAGGGTTTACTTTTAAGCTGTTTAGCTTATCTATGATGCCTGAGTGGGGTATTGTGTCGAAGGCCTTAGCCAAGTCCAGGTATGCTGTATGGACTGCTTTGCCCTCATCAATGGCTCTAGTGACGGTTTCAAAAAAGTCAAACAGGTTTAAAAGGCAGGATCTGCCCTTTACAAAGCCGAACTGGGTGGGGTCAAGCATCTGTAGGTCCCCTATGTCTCCGTTTATGAGTTCCATAATGATTCTTTCCATAGCTTTGCAGACCAGGCTAGTCAAGCTTATGGGGCGGTAGTTTCCAGGGTCTGTAGAGGCACCCCCCTTGTGGAGTGGGACCACTGTTGCTGTACGCCAGTGTTCAGGTACATATCCCGAAGTAAGGCTAAGGTTAAATAGCATTTTTATGTGTGGGTTTAGCTCCTCTTGGAGTTCACGTAACATGCACCCCGGGATACCGTCAGATCCCATTGATGCTGTGTTTTTTGCTTTGCTTAGGGTGGTTCTCACTTGGACATCTGAGATGACAGGGAGATTACATTCAGCTGGGATAAGTATTTCTTCTTTTGGGGGTGAAGGAGGTGAGAAATTTGCACTGAACCTGTCAGCCAGAATGTTAGCAATATCTGTGGGTTCAGTGTATTTTTTGTTGTTGTGAACCAACTCTGAGCATATCTGAGAGTTTCCAGGTTTCTAAGATAGCTGAAGAAGGCTTTGTGGTTATGTTTAGTGTCCTGAGCGATGTTTGTCTCAAAGTTTGACTTGGATGTTTATATGAGAGAACGTAGTTTTCTGCTAATGTTGATCAGAGATGTCTTCCCTTCATGGGATTTGCTCTGACATGCAGTAGCTTCCTTCTTTGTTATACATTTTGTTTATCGCTGAGGTCCACCAGACAGGATGCTTACATTTGGTGGAGAGGGACTTGGATTTCTTTGGGATTGCATGATCCATGCATTCTTGGAGATGTCCATAGAAAGCATTTGTGAAGGATTCGGCATTGTGGGATGTGGTATCCACTGGCACAGTGGGCTTAAAGGATACCATCTCAGTCTTAAGAAGAGTGAAGTCTGCTTTTGAGAAGTTTTTCACTGTGGTCTTTTGTGCTGGGGGTGGTGGTGGGATATGTATATCCAGGGTGATTAGTTTGTGGTCAGATCTCACTAGTGAGGTGTATACTTCCGGTGTGGAGCATTTTGTCCCCATGTTTGTGATGATCAGGTCTAGTATATTAGCTCCCTTAGTGGGAGAGGTGACTAGTTGTTCCAGTGCATTTGAATTTATGAATTCCAGGAACCTTTGGGCTAGGGTATTAGGGCTAGAATAATGTACCCAATCTATGTTTGGGTAGGTGAAGTCTCCCAGTATGATGGTATTTTGTGATACATTCATATCCTCCAATGTCTTCAAGAAGGCTGAGTGGGGTTCTTGAGATTGGGAGGGTGGTCTGTAACATGCTACCAGTTGTATAGCAGTTTTGCCTATGGTTAGTTGCACCTGTATGGTCTCTGATGCTTCATGTGTTGCTACTAACCTGGAGGTGTGGGTGTCCTTTATGAATATGGACACTCTCCCCTCCCTTTGTGGTTCAGCCCGGGTTTTGGGGCCGAAAAGCATGATACTAGGTATAGCCTGCTAGTGCTGGGGTGCTCTCAGGAGCCTTGAACCAGGTTTCAGTTACTGCACAGACGTCGATGTCGGCTCTGCACATCACCCTTATTCTTAAAAATCGGTACCAAAACACTTTCTCTCCATTCCTCAGGCATCCTTTCACTTTCCAAGATTTCATTAAACAATCTGGTTAAAAAATCCACTGCCACTTCACCTAAAATCTTACCTTCTACTACTGTGCTTATTTATCAATCACCCTATCCAGAACTTTCATGCAGTGTGATAGGAGTTTGATTCCTATATACTGCCCTCAACTGTGAATGTCCTGTTTTTCTTGAACACTGGCACTAGTATGCTTATTATCAAGTCCTCTGGGGCATGCATTTCTCTTTCCATACAGATACGAGTACCTTCAGGAGCCATATCCCCCCTAACCTGCCTAACATCTTGATTATGTCTGCTGTGACCTCATTTGAGCCTGCTGCTTTCTCTGACTTCATTTTCTTTAGTGCTGTTTTTACTTCTTCTAAGGTGGGATCCTCCTTTTCTATCATTGGAGGCTGTGTCTGGGGGAGTATAGCTTTTATGAAGTGTTTTTTAATCAGAAGCTGCTGAAAGTACTCCTTCCATCTGCCTTTGAATTCCTGTGGCTGGTGAGAAGGTTGTTCCTGGCATCCCTTATGAAGGGTGTCTATCTTATTTATCTTCCTGTCTTTGCCTTGCAACCTGATAGTTTCTTTAGGCTATCTACCAAGTCACTTTCCAGAAGCTGGTAGAGTGCCTCTGATGCCTTGTTCTTTGCTATTACAACTTCCTTCTTAGCCTCTTTGTTAGCTAACCATTATTCCTTCTTAGCCTGGTTTGTCTTCTCTATCTCCCATCTTTTCCTGCCTGCACTCCTACTTTCTTTTTATGACTTGCTGGACTTCTGAATTCCACCACCAACTTTGCTTATGTACCTTATTTCCATACCAGGTATGGCCACAAAACTGTTCTGTAGTCCTCATACATGCTGTTTTTATGTGCTGCCTTTCTTTTTCTTCAGCTCCACATATTTCCTCCTTTTCCTGAGGTGCTAGAGCCTTGGGTAGTTCATTGAACTATTGTGCTTTATCTCCATTCAACTTCCAGGTCATCAGCCTTCCGTTGATCCTGGAGCATTCTCTGACCACTGCTAGCTGATTGTGGCAACCAGTGATTTATGCTGTGGACTGCTTCACTCTGGCTGACTTTGCAATCGCCGATTCTACCCCAGTGCCTTTTCCTTACTAGGAGTAAGTCTACCTGAGTTGCATGTTGGACACTCTTGTCACAATTTTGTGACGGTTTCTCTTACTGAACCATTTGCTAGCTACCATCAAGCCATTTGCCAGACAGAAGTCTAGAGTAGCCTCTCATCCTTTATTCTTGTTACCCCACTTCTGTGACCACGGCATTCCTTATATCCTGCTGTCTATCCTGATGTGTGCATACAGGCCACCCATTATCAACACTAATTCATGTTGTCCTGCTTTATTTAGTAGGTACTGCAACTGCTGTCTGCCTGCACTCTTTTTTTTCTTTGCTATCATAACCCTTCTATGATGCACAGGCTGAAATTGCAAATAGTGCCCTATCCCTACATTAGAGTCTGATTACCATGAGTCGGTCACTATTTCTGATGACATTTCTCACTACCTTCTGAATCCCCTCTCTTAGCACATTTCAACAACATTTCTAGTTTGTCTCCTTGTGCAGTAGACGCTGGACCCCCAAGCCAAGTAGCTTTGTTGCACTGCCTTCCATGTTGTCTCTTAGATGCATAGGATGTCCAGCCTCTTCCTTACCATCATCTCATCCTCTTCCAAGCTGTGTCCTGTCAGTGAGCCTACAATGAGTGTAGCAATAACTAATGTTTAGCAGGTTCATTGGTTTTACGCACAGCTTTCACTCAACAGCTATCCTGGGTAACCCAAGTTGGGCAACTGAACATTGACTGGCTAGTCACTTATTGACCCATGGCTGCTGAGCTTTATGGTGGGTACACACTGGCCAACAGGTGCACATGACCCTCTCCCATTGATAGCATAGTTAACTGGTGTAGGTCTGAGTAGGCCAGGTCCTCATCCCACTTATCTCTGGCAAATGCACATAGTCATTTGGCAACATTAGTTAACCTAACCAAAGTGGCTTGCTCTGTCACACTGTGCAATCTGTGATCCTTGTTCTCCTATCTTGAAGATACTGTGCACCACAGTTGATGCCCAAAGCTGTTGGTCAGAACTCTTTCCCCTATAGGGCAACATCTAAAGTCTGTGCTGGTGCCCATAGCTCTATTCCTGGGTGAGTTTAAGGTGGAAACACTTAGCATGTTTTTGGGAGATGGGAGGAACCCCACAGTGACCCAGGCAGTACATGCAAACTCCATACAGACATTGGCTGGTGGTCAGAATCACACCTTTTGCATGGGAGGCAAAGTCCTTAACTCTTATGTCAACAGGGTTTATATTGCAATTGAGTGTGGCACTTATGCTAATTAGGCCCTAACTCATGAATGGTACTGAATCTCTTTTTCTATACATCATACATGTGGGCCTAGTCATGCTAAGAGGCTGACTCTGTGTTTTGCACTCACATGAGGACCTTTGGAGGGTAGGTCATTGACCCCCCCCCCAGTAGGGACATTTTGCAATATGTCACATTTCATTTATGTAATGCATACACTTAATGTCATCTTTCACATCTTTGTGCCACCCTGGAATGTCATTTTTCACACTACAGTATAGATAACACACCAAAGGTTGCCCTATGTTGTGTAACATGTGCAGAAAAACATCCACAGGCATGACTGTAAAAAGCCAGACATATTTCACACCATGGCTTCTAGTGGCATTGTATGTGAGACAGGGCACCCTGGAGGTACAACAAGAAATAAAGTACTTTCTATATTTGCTGCATAAGGAGCACCAAGAGCATCTCCTTAGGGACTTCTCTGAAGGTTCCCTAGTATAAGGTGGGTGTCTGCAGTTTTGATAGAGTGATGTCTGATGTTACTGGCATACTCCATTCTAGTGAGCAGCGCAGGGACTACTACAGCGATTTCCAGAAGTGCCATCCTGATCTTAGCTAGTGGGAAGAAAAGATCAGATTAAGGGCATCTGAGATGTATTGTGTTTGTCCAGTGTAAATTGACACACATAGCATGGTATGGCTAGGAGGCTTGCTACTGAATGGTACATCTTATTCTGCAGCTCCGCAGACTATAGAGGTGAACCCTTTTCTATGTCTGAAGAGGATAGAAAGGCTAGTCACTGGCTTGTGTGTTACCTTTTTTTCTGTAATTAAAATTATATTGATAAGTTCTATTATTGCAAAACTTATCTGACAGCAGCATGCATGAGAGCCATCCTGGACTGGTAACTATGGGTGTGTTTAGGGAAAAAGGCATTTCTAGAAGAGGCTGAATATTCTTCAGAGTATGAAGAATACAGTTATTCAGGTTGTGTGTGTGTGACATTTGCAGTTTTATTCCTGTATACATGCAATTAGATTAAGGTGATGGCGATAGAATGGCAGGTGGCCATTTTTTTATAGGCGGATTAGTACTTCTGCAAACAACTAATATAGGCTACCTGTTTTCACCCTATTAATACAGCACATTGTAGCATAATAGCCTTTACATTATACATTAATGCAGATTTGTAGTTTTATATATCTGTAGTTATATATTTCTATGATGTCCTTAGCCATGTGTTTAATAGATTAATTATACTACATTAAACAAACCATTTTTCCTCTTTCCCCTTACTTTCTCACTTTTATTTCTTTTAAACTTATTTTATATTTGCTACATTATTTTTCTCCATTTATTTTACAGGTTTGGAAATCAGCTGCCACAACTGTGCCAGTGGCTAGGCCAAAGTCTACAGTCCCCCAGAAGGGCCAGGCATCCCCTTTGTCTCACCAACCTGCATCCTGTCTGGGGCACTTCTTCAGTGGCTGTGATGGATAGTCAGCATACCACTTCTCCTGTACCTGGTGATGCTTTATCAGCTGGGAGCACCATTATTCTCTCCAGGGGCATTGCTAGGATGGGCGACTGTGACATACAGGGAGATGGCAGGAGTTGTGGGTACAACTGTTGGACCAGTGGCCTAAAGCCTGCACTACCCATCTGGGAAGGCTATTCTTGCTGCTTGTGGATTTGTATCACTGCTTGTTCTTGCCATCAACACCTCAGGCAGAGCCTAGTGGGGAGGGTGGTATTACACAAGCAGTACAGCATGGAAGACTGCACCCATACTATTCTTCATAGCAACCTTCCCCTTCCTTAGGTAAGTAGGTAGTTACTAGGTATGCAGTCCTTGAGAACATTGAGGAGCCTAGTCCAATTTCATAATTTCCTCCAGAGCATTGACTGGTTAAGTGATTGCCTCAAGGTCACACACTAGGCAGATGGAGGCTAAGGGATTCAAACCCTGTGCAACAATAAGCAGGTCATTAACAGCTTATAGCCTCAAATCAGCTATGCTAACTGTTTAGACTGTGTGTTAATGTGATAATTGTTTAAACTTCTGGGACCCACACTGCTGAGTCCTGAGCTATGGAGACCAAATATTTGAAAATGCAAATTTACATATACTAAGTCCAAGAGCCATTTCTTGGAATATTCCCTTTTTCACAATGTATGGTGATTTAGGGGTTGGGATACATACATTTGGGGAGTTTGAGGGTTGCTTCCCAATATCAGGAGATGCAGGGGGCTTGCTCCCTTGCAAAAATACAAGTTTAAAGATAAGACTGATGTTTGGTATTCACTCTTCTCCTGTATTTTTGGTATCTTGGGACTCTGTAATATGAGTTTCTGGATTTCATTAAGGGAGCCTGTTAATGCCCTCCCATTTATCCATTCTGCTCCATCGGCATCATCCATCCTTTGTATGTCTTTCACTCCACTCTTCCCCCCTCCCCACAGTGTTGCCAGCACTTTCTTTGTCAGTCTTTCTTTGTTGTATGTTTGTGTGTCTGCCCCTGTTATCAGTGCTCAACCTCTTATCATACCTTCACCTTCACTTCCTTCCCTCCTTACTCAGCTTTTCTTCTTAAAAGGTGTACCTTCCCACCCTCTTCCCACACCCATCCTTGCCTTCCTTGTGTATTATCCTCTGTTTGCTGCCCCTTTTTTCCTACTGTCATATTCCCATTTCTACCTCATTGTATGGTCAAGAAACAGATTTGACCAGTGCAGTGGCTTCTTTAGTGTGCCACTTTTCCTATATCCTTGCTTTTTAGTACATATGCTGAGGTGTATGCCTCCCTCTGTGCGTGTCAGTTTTTCTTATCTAACTGTGAGCCACAACCACAGTTTCTCCCCTTAGACTTTAGGTTCTGCTTCTGGCACAAGTGGGATTACTAATTAGCTATGACCAAAGCTGCAAGTTTTCACTTTAATTGATAATGAACTTTGGGCCATATTGTGGTATGAGCTGTACCTTTGGAAAACAGTCCGTGGTCACTCTAGACATGTTTTGGATTTGCAGGGTTAGTCTTTTTGCATCTATAAACAAGACTTGTGGAGCAGCATTCGGAAGAACATTAACAGACAAGAAATTATCTTTTTCTCCCTAATCATAAGAGAAAAAGTCAGAACTATGTTTTTTTTTTTTTTTGTTTTTTTTTGCAAATTGTGACTGGAATCTAAATATTACATACATGAAAAAGGGCATTTCTGCACTCTGTTCATGACAGATGTGGCCTTTTCAACCCAGACTGATGTGGTGTGCAGATTAAACAAGTGATACTCATTCATCAAAGGCAGCATTGGTAAATGTGTTAATTTTCAGGATTTCTTCAAGTCTAGCTGTGTTTTAAGTCTGACATAAAATGTAGACATCCGTTTGTGAAGTACTGACCTGGGTCATCTCCCTTGAAAGTTCTTTGCTGTATTTTGTCACTCATTGGCGGTTTCCCCAGGCTCTGTTCAACCATTCTTTTAGCTTGTATTTTGCTTAGAGCTAGGCTTGTTAGGCATCCTAAAAGCCATTACTTCTAGAATCTGATGTGGTAGTCATCTACCTTGGCTTATGAAACCTCCTCAAAAGCTGGCTTATTCTGTCTGTCATACAGATCTGTAGTTAAAAATGTTCTACCCTTAATAGCAAAACATTATAGCAACTGCAATATCCTGCACTAGGCAAGTTACATTACTGTGCTTAGTATAAATCGATGTTGCATTGCTGGGTCCTCAGACCTGACATTTTGCCTTGTTGCTGGTATGGGCTAATTACAGAAGATTATAGGAAATATTTTTAGCAGGTATATATATATATATATATATATATATATATATATATATATATATATATATATGTGTGTGTGTATATCTTAAATACATTTACATTTTAAAGAATAATTGATTTTTCCAATTACATTAAATGTAGCACTTGTGTTAATCACATGTGTCTGATGTATTATCCTTCTTTACCTAGTAATTATTTTCCTTTTTAAACCTAGAATATCATTTGCACTGTCCCAATTTCCAAGACCACACCTCCTTTATATAGTTTTGAATTCTGTAGGAGAAGGGTTATATAATGGTGGCATAACACAGAGATTCTTCTTTGAATTTGCCCCTTTATGACTCTAGCATTTCAACATTTGTAACCAGTGTGGAATACAAATTGTCATGCGTTTTAAGAAAATGGTACAGACTGCATCATTTGCAAGAAAATGCCGGTACAGTTAGAACCATTTTCCTGGATAATGAGTCCAAACCATAAAGCATACATCCTTCATTTAAAAATACCATCCACTGTGTCACGGTAGTATGGAAGGAAAATATTGGCGTGTGTGTGTATGTGTGCAATTTGACTTTAAAATTACCTTTCTGAAAGGAAAATGGCTTTTTTTCAAGGAAAGAACATAAGCATATAAAGGCTCTCTTGTTAATCTAGAGGTGGGGAAACTGACATGGAATGCTGAAGGTTCTTTGTTCAAATTATGTACAAGGGTGAATATTTTCCTTTCATATTTCCTTGGTTCAGGCAGAGGATTTCTATTGCGTGTTTGTGTGTAATCTGACCCCTTCTTTCAGTAACAGGTGTTCTACCCAGGACATAATCATAGGAAAGGTGGTAGGTTTTTATAACTTGTCTTTGAAGTACATAGTTTCTAAGTTTATTTTTAAGTATTTCATTTTATTTATTGATTATCCAGGTGAGTCCATAAGGCAGACATACCTGTGTTGGGTGAACCAAGAGCATTGAATGATCAAATGACTTGCTCAGAAATGTACAGTTTTTGCATGTGGAGATTGAGAGACTCTATACCAGTATAAGATTGAATTTATAGACTTAACATTCTGTACTAAATTGCCAGGATTATTGTAGCCAGCAGATTCTCAGTTTATGCGTTGTTGCCTGTATGTGTAGGTGTAGATTAGTGTAGTTGAATTTAGGTATAAATCAAATGATTTTCATAAGGTTACCCTTTTGGTAGGAGAAAGCACTGGGAAGTGACCGTCTTACTTAGACTTTCTCTACACATTGTGGACATAGTATACATTGTGCATAGTATAAATCAATGCATTTTAAGTGACCACTAAATAAATATTTCTACAACTCTATTCCCTGACTTCACACTTTGCCTCTTGGATATCACTTATCATATTTTGTTTCAATTTCCAGCCCTCTGAAGGGTAGCTTTAGGCCACAGACAGGTAAGTCCTACCACCACATCATATCTCTACAGCTTCATTCAAGGTTTAGGCGAGGAATAATGAGATTTATCCTGGAAGGAATACAAGATCTACGGCTGGTGATAACAGCATTCTAAAACTGTATATGTGACTAGAAGTGTTGGTGAAAAGTTAAACAGAAATTCTGAGCCAGAGAATCTGTGAGGTAGATGCCAGTAGTAATGTGGAGCTGAAGATGATGGTATGTGTGGTGTGCCTATGAAATGAATGAATGGCTTGTAGGAAACGGAACTTCAGGAAAGTGGGAAGTTATTTGGTTTCATGGATTACTGCCCCAACTGGTGTGGTACAGGGAAAGAAGTGATGTCTCGCACAAGACAGAATATTGGTAGGAATGCTTCAAGTATAGTCTGTTTAAACTGCACTGGATTGGTGAAGAGAAGCATTATTAGTAACAGTGGTTGGATTACAAAAAATGAAAAATAAAAGAAGGGATGGCAGTGGTAGGGATAAGTGAAGTAACTAACAAAATGTTGCAATGTGTGAGATGTCTGAGTAAGATGTTATTATATTTTATTGTATTTTCATACAAGGAGACATCCATGTTGCAGGCATAACAGAAACATGGGCTGCATTGAGTAGAGACTGAAGTTTGGTGAAATGTAGGCTAGAAATTTGTAAATGGTCTGTGAAAATCAAAAGTATGTCACTATCCATTCAGAATGGAATAAATGCATTATAGAAATGGCTGTTGATTACGAAAGACGGACTAGACTATGTCCTTGACTCTAGAAGAGAACAAAAAAATAGTAATCTACAAGAGAAGGAAGGTATTCATGGTAGATGACTGCAGTGTACAGATGATCAGATGCTGGGGAAAACAGTTGATAATAGACTCATTAACATGATTAACAGTGTGCAACATTGTGTGTACCTATAGCCATGTGAGACCTTAACCTTCTGGTAGTAAATTTGGACACGCTAAAGGAGATGGGAAATGGCTGAGGCACTAATCAAAGATTAATACAAGTCATAGGAGCCAAAAAGGAAGGATAGTATCCTTAAGCTACTCATTACCACTGCAAATAAAGTGCCAGGATTAAAGATACAAGAGCTTCTTGGCAATGGTCGTTTTGCCATGGTATGATCCATTGCCTCTTTGCATTACAGGAGAGTAGATGTCTGAATTTTACAGTGAACACTGGATGAACTTTTGGAGCGAGTTGAAAGGATGCAGAAGAAAATAAATTTTGATATGAGAAACCAGCCTAAGTAAAGAGAAAACAGTAAAGGTGAGTTGTTATTGAACATAAAATAGTATTTTGCAGGATGAGAAGATGGAGACCAAAAAAAGTACTGTGATCTCATAAAATAAGACAGTAATGGTCATGCAGCAGGTGAAGGTAGCTTGAGGGAAGGAGAATGTTGGGGTTAGGATCATGAAGGAAGAAACAAATTCTTCAAGTACTTTGAGGATGGGTGTAGAAAGTACTGTAGTGAAAGTGAATTTGCCATGACAGCTGAATGATCACTGCTGCAGTCTTAGCTATATGGGTTATATACTGATAAAGATATAACAGACAGCCAATTTCCAAAGCTTTAGGGCACCTTCCATGTGCCCAAACTGTCATGCAGTACAAGCAGAGCTAACTAAAAGACAAGTTTGGGTGCCAAGCCCATTAGAGTTTTACTGCCACTGAAGAGTAGCTCCTCTGAGGCTTTTGAGCATCAGCAGTCAGCTTGTGCTCTTCCTTTGCTGTGCAGATAAGTTTCCTTTGGGGAAACAAATCCAGTAAATAATTTTGATTATTATTTATACTTTCCTCTTCAGGAAAGTTATTTTAAAGAGTTTGTGTTTTAATGGACTTTCATAAGACTGTACTGTACATTTTAAACAGAAGCACTCTTTTATTCCGTTGCTTTTTGTGGAGAAATTGTTTATTTTACTTTGTGGGGCTGGCAAAGTGCTTTCTACTGTGTTTGGAGAAAAAGTGTCTTTTAAAGACTTATTTATTTTTATTGGCATTAGTTTTGTTTTCCCTGGAAAGAGGCACCATTTTCAGCTTAACCATGAAACAAACTTTCGGTCCCACGGTCGGTCCTTCTTCCAGCTGCAAAAAGGAAATGTTCAGCAAACAGTCTGTACCACCACAGTAAGATAGTAATTTGCCTCAGTCACAGGAGACTCTGCTGTAGCCATTTATTGTATCAGACCACTTCTCTTTTACCCAGAATCCCTCTGGTATAACAACACTGGAAGGTAGAGCAGGAGTGATGGGGAGAAAAGTACTGATGGAAAGGTATGTTGATAAGGTGAGATGTGACTGACTGGACTTGAGGGGAGATAAGGTGCACTGTCTAGCTAAGCTTCCCCCCACTATACTAAAACTGTTAGCATTAGCACAAAGACTCCAAACTATTAAAGTTTAATATATCCTTAAAAAGTAAGATGTTAAGTGAAACATCATACTGTCAGTCACCTGTCTTTATTCTGAGGCCAATGAAAGTAAAGTGAATCATTGTCACAAATGCACTACACTGTTTAAGGCTGAGATGAGAGGAATTCCCTATAAATTGTGAACCACTGGAAAAATTGTCCAACCTCTCCTTAGAAAAGTGGGGTGATATCCCATGGATGAGTCTAGATATGGTCTAGACATTAATAGTTTTTGTTTCTCATCCATCCTAGAGAACATGGGAAAGGTTCTGCAAAGATAGTTAGTGAAGATCTTAAATGCTGATTCTCTTGAAAATGTTTCAATGATTTCGCACTGCAATGGTGTTTCCAGTCCAACCTGACCCAATGTTTTGACTGGGTTCCCCGCTAAGAAGACACTGGGTTCATGATGGATTTGATGTGTCTCGACTTCGGCAAGGCTTGCAACTCCATGTTTAATATAAGGTTATTGAAAAAAATTAAAACATATGGTATTGAGGCCCAAAATAGTAAGCTAGATGGGAACCTGGAAGAAGCAGAGGGTGGCAGTTAATATACCACTGTCTGAAGAATGAGTAAATATTGTAGTATTTCACTATTGTAGTCAGTCTTGTTTATAGGCTCATAGAGGTTACTTGGCTAATGGCCCTAGAGCCTTTAAGCCTAGCTGTTCATAACAGAATTTTCCTAGTTATCAGTGCCCATGGCTAGAACAGTTTTTGTATATGCCTATGCCTTAAGGCATCTGTAAACTGATCCTGTCCATAAGAGCCACAGTCGACAAGCCAGGGATGAATTTGTGATTTCCCATCCACTGGTTCATAGGTGTATACTAGGCAAATGACCACTTGGGTTTTTAAAGGCCTAGCTGTGCAACACAAATGTGACCCACAAATCTGATTTATGTTTTATTTATAGGGGGTGATTTACTGATTGCCTCTGTACATCAGAACATAGGAGCCAGACTGGGGTGAATTTCTGATTACCCATGCATTGGTCCAAGTTGTGCTTAAATAGAGATAGGGAGGAACTCTGCTTCACGTGGACAGGGAGCCTGTTCCAGAGAATGGGAATTCTCTGAGAAACATATCTGTCTCTCCAACATGTACTATTTATATTGTAAGCAAAATTTGGGTCTTTCAATCTAGTAGTTCTTATGCCATTTGTGGACGTGTAAAGGATTAATCAAAACAAGGTCCAGGGATGCCTTGTATGCCAGGCAAATATCACCTTTCAGAAGTGTGTTTGATACTGAATAAAGAGATGGGCTTTGAGATGATCAGTGTAGGACATTGTATTTACTCCCCGTATTCCTTTTTGTAAGGAACCCTTGTGGGTGTTCCAGTTGCTGCATGTGTCTGGTCAGGTATTTATCAATGGGGGGTATTATAGTTTATGATGGGCCTGATGAGGGCAGAGTACAGTGGTATGATGATCTCTCTAGACCTAGAAGCCATGCTCTTGCTTATAAGTTTAGCACCAAAGAAGGATTTTCTTGCTACCCTGGACACATGTTGGTTGAAGACTAGGTTAAAATCTACATGAGTTCCCACATTCCTAACTAGTGAATCAACTTTTAGGGGTGTTTTATTAATAACTTAGTTACCTGGAGTGGCAGACTTCCCAAAAGGTACTATTATGCAATTTCTGGTATTGAGTTTTAAGCCATGACTTGACACCAACATTTGTCTGTATTAGACCTTCATGAAGGTTGTTCTCATCTTAGGGGGGGTTCAAGGACTGCTCCCAGTTTATAATCATCTGTAAATGTGGTTAGCCAGAGCCCTTTAACACTGTATTTGACATCCGAGAAGCAAATGCCATAGAGGAGTAGGCCTAGCAAAGCCCTGGGGGGGACTTCACTAGTGACCAGCTTCTTTGTTGAGATGGTCTTACATATTCTAACCTCCTGAGTCTATCAGTG
The DNA here is from genome assembly GCF_019279795.1 of Protopterus annectens. Classification (NCBI taxonomy): domain Eukaryota; kingdom Metazoa; phylum Chordata; order Ceratodontiformes; family Protopteridae; genus Protopterus; species Protopterus annectens. The sequence continues at coordinate 1,861,825,580 of NC_056731.1, read as the reverse complement.
ATCCAGCTAGCTGTCGAGTGGGGATTATACCTAGTTCTGTAAGTTTTTTCACAATGCCCAAGTAGCATATTGTATCAAATGACTTAGCCAGACTGGAGAGGCATCATGTACCATTTCCACTCATCCATTGCCTTAGCAACCTTTTCAAAGAAGTCCATGACATTTAGTAAGCAAGACCTTCCTTTGTCAAACCCAAACTGGGATGGATCCAGTGTCTGGAGGTCTCCTATGTTCTTGCTGATAATTTCCATAATAATTCCTTCCATGACTTTGCAAATGAGACTAGTCAGACTAATGGGTCTGTAGTTTCCAGGATTTGTTGAAGGTTCTCCCTTATGAAGGGAGATAACCATTGCAGCCATCCATTCATGTAGCACAAAGCCTATTTTAAGATTATAGTTAAGTAATGTCTCCAGAGGCATCCTGGGATGTTATCAGGCCCACTGAGGCCATGTTATTGGCTTTAGTGAGTACAGCCAGTACATGTTCCCTAGTTAAAGTTGGAATAGGATTGAGAGTATTATTGCGGGAATGGTTGGAGGAGAGAGGGGGGTAAATTTGGAACTGAATTTGTCTGCTAACAGGTTCACCAAATTGCATTTTAATAAGTATAGGGAAGAGTTCTGTTGACATGAATGGGGAGTCTGCTCTAGAGAAAGGGTAATCTCTGAGACATATACTTGTCCCTCCAACATGTTTTATTTATGTCGCATACAAGGTTTAGATCCTTAGGTCAGGTAATTTTCGTGCTGTTTGTTTTGTGAATGTGTAGCAGATCCATCAGGGCTGGATCAAATAATACCTTGTAGGCTAGGCATAGATTACCCCTCAGCAGTCTGTAGAAGACTGAATACAGGAACAGGGCTTTAAGGTGGTTCACACAGGACATATTTATACACGGCATTCTTTTAGTAAGGAACGTCTGTGGCCACTTCAGCTGTTGCAAATACCTGGTCAGGTACATGCCAAAAGGTGCACTGTACTCCATTACTGGTCTAACAAGGGCTGAGTATAGTGGGATTATGATATCTTTAGATCTAGATGACATGCCCTTGCTTATAAATTGTGCTATATAGAATGATTTTCTGATTACAATGGACACATTGTGATCAAAATTCAGGTTACTGTCAACCTGAGTTCTTTATTCCCTTACCACTGGGTGTACTCTTAGGGAAGTGTTATCAGTGTTGTAATTTGCAGGAGTGGTCATCTTCCCAAAAGGTTTGATTATACATTTTTTGGCATTGCCTTTTAAGCCATGGTTCTGGTACCAGTTATCTGTCTGTGTCGGACCTTCCTGGAGGATATCTACATCTTTGAGGGATTCCGTGATTGTACCCAGGTTACAGTCTTTAGCAAATTTGGTCAGCCAAAGGCCGTGTACATTTGCCTTGACTTCAAGAGAAGCATATTCCAAACAGGAGAGGTCCCAGTACCAAGACTTCACTACTAGTTACAGCCCTCTTGGATCCCCCTGTGACACTCGTGCACTAGCTCAGCAATCAAGGAGCCTTCCTCACCAATAACACCAGTGAGGGGCATCCATACAGGGAAAGGATAATAAATACACACACAGTAAAGTACAATTTCCCTTAAAAGCACACAGAGATCACAGTCAGTCTGGGGCTGGTTTATCCCTTTCTCTCCAAGTCCCCAATAAGACTCTCCACTGGCACAGCTATAGGGTCCAGATCTCAGCCTAGTGGGCAAGGTAAAACATCCAGCAGCCCTCTCTGTCCAACCAGTGCTTCGTGTCCCTGCCAAAGTAGTTGACACACATACACTTTGAGATAAAGTGTTTTATACAACCACACAGACACTCCTGGGGAAGGCTGGCACAGATTCTCCAGCTGTGTGCCCCTTTTCTACCTAGTCTAAAATGTAGTACCAGCTGCCACCACCCACTAATATCAGCTACTCAAAGGCACTTGTCAGCTTTCCCTACTCCTCTGCTGTCATTCTGCCTGCTCTCCCTAAGTAAGCTAACAAAAGAAATAAAACAATTGTGATCTCAACTCTGAGCATTCACTGCAAGGCTGATTTAGAGTACAAAACACCTTCATTGATCACTGTACACAAGCTAGAGGAATTCACTCTACTCACACCACTACAAGCAGATTAGTATTTGCCAACAAATTAACATGCATGTGGATATCCCACCACTGCCAAACAATATGTGATGCCCGTGCACTGGCCCACCAATAAAGGAGCCTCAGTCTGCACCACTAACATCAGTGAAGGGGCATCCATATAGGGAAAGGATGATAAATACACACATAGTAAAGCACAATTTCTTTTAAGAGCACACAGAGATCACAGTCTGGGGATGGTTGCTCCCTTTCTCTCCAGGTCCTCAATAAGACTCCAGATTGGCAGTGCTATAGGGTCCAGGGTCCAGATCTCAGCCTGGTGGGCAAGCTAAAACCTCCAGCACCCTCTCTGTTCAACCAGTGTTCCATGTCCCTGCCCAAGTAGCTGACACACACACACACACACACACACACACACACACACACACACACACACACTTTGAGATAAGAGTGTTTATACAACCACACACACACTCCTGGGGGAGAATGGCACAGGTTCTCCAGCTGTGCCCCTTTTCTGCCCAGTGTAAAAGATAGTACCAGCTGTCACCACTCACTAATATCTGCTACTCAAAAAGGCCATTCTGAAGGGGTGTCCAATTATTACTGTGCAATATTATTATCCAAATGGTAAGTGTGACTGAACTAGTGACATGGTACAGTATCACTATATACATGCACTGTACTCTTAGAGCTTAAATTATCTCTACACAAAACAGCCAAAGTTGAAAGGTTTAAAAATATTTAATAATAAATAATAAAAACGCAAGACAATACTTCTTACTACACAGTGCCAGTCTAGAGTTCAGAAATCACAGAGAAATGTTTAAAATAATACAGTAGAAAAGTTCTGCTATCATAAAAAAAACAAACTAGTCTACCTTTCCCATTTTCTAGATATATCTAAGAGAAAACACAGTTCTAAATAACTTACATACAGAGCAAAGCAGTGCTGGTGATGGATGTTCTTAAGACAAAAATGCCCTGAGCTCTGATTCTCTCTCTTTAAATTGATAACACAGAGCTGCTTCACATGACATCACTCTTCACACTTCTCTGGTGTTCCCAGGCTAGCAGAAACTACATTTACATTCTTTACACCGGGTCAGAAACCAGTGCAATAAAGGACATTTATACATGCAAATTCTAGCCATTAACTCTGGTCTTAAAACAATAGGCAGGATGCCTCCCTCTAGACATATCGGCTCCGAATTTTGACATCAAAGACCGTCATAAAATGCTTGACTTAGCTTTCTTACAGCAGAGTGTTCTGTTACATTTTTGCAGTTCAATATCCAATGAAGTCTTTACATATTTAAGAGAACAAGCCTGTGGCTTACATTAATATTTACAAATGACAGAATTATATCTTGCTAGGCTGACTGCCTTCACCTATCTTCACACCCCCTCCCTAACTTCATGTGTTCTATCAGTTAGCCATTTGACTATCCATTGGGTGACATAGGGATTTATGCCTAAATTTCGGAGGTTTTCTATAATACCTGAGTGAGGTATCATTTCATATGCCTTTGCCAGGTCAAGGTAGGCAATATGTACTGTTTTTCCTTTGTCCGTGGCCTTCTCAAAGAGGTCCACCAAGTTTAGTAGGCATGACCTGCCCTTGAAAAAAACAAAATGGCATGGGTCCAGTGTCTGAAAATTTCCTATGTCTTTTTTTTATTAAGTTCACAATAATTCTTCCCATGGCCTTGCATGTAAGACTAGTCAAACCTATGGGTTTGTAGTTCCCTGGTCTGTTGATGGTTCACCTTTGTATAGAGGTATGACAGTTGCAGTCCTTCATTTCCTAGGGATGAAGCCTGTCTGGAGGCTGTGGTTTAATAGACATTCTATTCGACCTGACAGGTCATGTTTCAAGCTATTTAGGCATCTTGGGATATTATAAGGACCCATTGATGCAGTGTTTTAGCTCCGGAGAGTACAGTGAGGACCTGTTCTTTAGTGATAGTTGGTAAAACAATGAGTATGAAGGTCGCACAGGAAAACCAATTTGTTAAACACAAAAAGGAAAATCTAGTAAAGCTGGACTTTCCATTGCGTGATACCTTAAACCTCTTGTATCAAAGCCAACATGGGATATATGCAAATCACCCTTTAAGGATATCAGGTGTTTCAGCTAAATGACAATTTATTTATTTTATTTATTTTATTTTACATTTGTTGACTGGGCTAGTCTAGCTGGATACATGTCCATTTTCAGTAGAGGCCCGGGGAGAAAAGCTCCAAGTAAAAACTTATACAATTAATCTAAAAGTTGTGACATATATTATAAAAACAGGAAGCGTTACATAAAAACTTTAGTGTGTACAAAAAAAAACTACTTTTTTTTTCAAATTATAATAGTCATAGTTATTACATATATGCAAATTTGTATGCAATAATATAAAATAGTGAAACTATGAAGGGAAGATAATAGAGGGTATAGTTTAGAAAGAAAAGTAGTAACAGGAGAAAAGTTAGTCAGGGTTAGTACAGGAGCATAGCCAGTGTTTATTGAGATATAGTTTTAGATTCCTTTTAAAAAGTAAGAGAGAAGTCTGTGATGTGATTTCAGAGGGTAGTTTGTTCCATAGTTTCCCAACGGAGTTAGAGAACAAGGATTCACCTGCAGAGTTGTTGGATTTGGTAGTTTTAATCAGCAGTTTGTTTGAGGAGCGTAGATTCTTAAGATTATTATAGGGTGTTATGAGGCTAGAAAGTATAGGTGTGCTGTTGGGTTGTAACAAGCTATTGTGAGCTGCTGTAATTGAAGTTGGTTAAGAAACTCTAGCCAGTCTAGTTGTTTTAGGTTCAAACAGTGATGGGTTCTAAATGGAGAACCTGTGGCAAATCTAGCAATATTATTATAGGATATAGCTAGTTTGTTGAGGTTATTTTTTAGAAAGATTGGTATATATAGGAGACGCATAGAGTAGAGTGGAGATTAGGTGGGTTCTGGCTATAGCGGTTCTAGCTAGTGGTGTAAGAAAGGGTTTGATTCTGTAAAGGATCCTAGTTTTTTGTTAACTATTTTTAGTGCAGTGTTAATGTGAGTATCAAAGTTAAGGTGGTTGTCATTTGTTATTCCTAAGAGTTTAGTGGTTAGGTCAGCAGAGATAAGAGTTCCATTGTTAGATGTAAGAGTGAAATGTAAAGGGGTAGACTTACGGGTTGGTGTAAAGAGTAAGAGTTTAGTTTTTTTGGGATTTAAGAGAAGGCAGCGGTGATTGTTCTACAGAGTTAAAAGCATTTTGGGTAATAGACTGCAGTTTAGTTTGAGAAGTGGCTGAGCAGATAATAGTAGAGTTATCTGCATATTGAATACAAGTGGTGTGTGGAATAGCTGATTGCAGGTCATTAATATAAATGGAAAACAGGAGTGGGCCTAATATGGAGCACTGGGGGACCCCGAGGGAGATAGGAAGGAGATTAGATAGTTTATTTTGCCAGAAAACAGCCTGCTGTCAGTTTTCTAGGTAGGATGTAAACCAGTTCACAAACATAGGATCGAGTGAAAGAGATTTTAGTATAAATAGGAGGAGTTGGTGATTAACCATGTTGAAAGCTGTAGATAAATCAATAGAGTGCAGAGGACAGAATATTGTTATTGCGGAATTTGTTGATACAGTTTGTGAAGGATAGCAGGGCTGTGGTGGTACTGTGGGAAGGTCTAAATCCGTGTTGAAAGTTGGCGAGTAGGTTATTATGGAGTAGGTGGTTAAGTAGTTGGTTATGGATACACTTTTCCATAATTTTTGCAAGAGGGGATAGTAGTGCTATGGGACGAAAGTTAGAGAAGTCATTGGAGTTCCCACCTTTATGTAGTGGGATGATATGAGAAATTTTCCAGATGGATGGGATAGTTCTTTCAGTTATGGTTCTATTTATTAGAATGGAAATGGGATAGGCAATAGCTTTAGCTCCTTTTTGCAGGAATTCTGCTGGGAGTTTGTCAGCTGAGGGGGTGGTAGGTTTTAATTTCTGGAGAAGGGAACAAATAAAGGAGGTAGATACAGGTTGTAACTTAAATGATGGGGGGTGGGTTTGTAGTAGAAGTAGGCAGGTTAGAGGTATCAGGAGATAGGTGGGTAGCAAGAGTTTGGATGGTGTCTGTGAAGAAAGCATTAAAGGCATTAGCTGTTTGTAAGGGATTCTCAGGGTTAGAGCCTTGTGGGTTAGGTGTGAAAGTTTGGCCTGGATTTAGAAGTTTGTTAATGCTAGTCCAAAATTTACAAGGTTCTTTGTGGGAGGTTTTCTGTAATTGGTAATAAAAGTTCTTTTTGTCTAACAGGATGGATTTTTTTGTAATTCTGTTTTCCCTAAAGGTTTGGTGATCACTGGAATTCTTAGTGTTACGCCATTTTGACCAGGACTTGTTTCTAAGATGGATTTTTTGCCTAGTATTATTGGTGAGCCAAGGGGCAGGTTTAGCTTTATTTCTAATAGAACGTAATGGGGCATGGTGGTCGAGGATAGTTAAGAATGTAAAATTGAAGTATTCAACTGCTTCATTTAGAGGGAGAGATTTTAATGGTGACCAATTGCATTGTTTAAGTTCCATTTGGAAACGTTCTGGGTTGAATTGCTTTTTAGAGCGTACTGTTCTGAAAGGGTTAGGGAAGGTTAAGTTGGTTTTATGTCTAATAATATAAGTTAGTGAATGGTCACTTAGGTCATCAGGAAGGTTTCCTGCTATATAGGTTTGTTGAGGGGTATTAGTAAGTATCCAGTCCAAGGTACTTTCTTTGTTGTTGAGTCTGTTAGTTCTTGTAGGAGAGTTAATAGTTTGTGAGAAACCATATAAGTTGATATGGGTGGTAGGGTTTGTACTATTGCAGGAATTCCAGTCAATATTAAAGTCCCCTAGGACTATGGTTTCTTGTGGAAGATTGGTAGTTAGCCAGTTAAGGATATACTCAAGTATACTAATGTTATTACCTGGTGGAAGATAAATACAGATGATATGTATGGCTTTATGAGCATTGACCTGAAGTTTAGAGATTATTTCAGTACTATTGTCCAAAGGAAGGTTAAGATTTGTAGTGCTGACTTGCAGTTCTGCTTTATAGAGCATTGCTACCCCTCCTCCCTTTTTAGCTGTACGGTGCAGTCTAATGATATTGTAACCAGGTGGGGTGATTTCATTGTCTTTAATGGTAGGTTTTAGCCATGTTTCAGATAAACATAGGATGTCAAATAGGTGGACATCTAGGAGGGCATGGACTTGTGTGATTTTATTGCAAATACTACGTATATTAAGATGTGCTATGGAGAGTGAGTTGGGAGGTTTGGTAGGTGACAGGGTACAAGTATTGTGTTGATTGTAGTTTGTAGTGTTAAGCGTATAGTTTGGTCCAGGGTTAGGATGAATGTCCCCATCTAGTAAGGAGAGGAGGAGTGTTAAGTGTTTAGGCTGGAGAGGCTTATAATAGTAGTCAAGGAATTTTCTAGGTTTTAGGTTGATGTATTTAATATGTGATAGTCTGTGATATTTGGCAAGTAGGTAGCTGGGTTTACAAATGAATTTTAGGATGTATGGAGAGAAAGGTATGGTTTCCGTTAGTGTGTGTCTGGAAGGGAAGAGAAGGGTGTAGTTAAGAGGTTGTTCATAGGAGGTTAGGATATAGGTAGTGGTTAGGGGGAGTACTAGTGAGACTAAGATTAGAAGTTGTATTTGGTAAGGGATTAGTGATGTGGACATGATATTGGTATGTAAGGTGGGAGAGAAATGGGAGTTAGCTATTATAAGCAGGAATAAGATAGGATGCAGGGTGTGGTAATTAAACTAAGGAAGGCATATTGAGTGAATGGGGGTGGGAATGCTAATAATGTGACTAAGCAGATTGGAGTAGGTATAGTGGGGGTGTGTCTTAAGAGGAATAAAGATAGGACCACTGGGGGGTGGGTGGGAAATGGGGGCAGGGTAAGGGAGCAGAGTGAGCCTGCAGGGCGAACGGAGCAGGTAGAGACAAGAGAGAAGACTGTCGAGGATGACAATCTGTGAGATATGAGAGTTCAGCAGTTAAGTCTGAGAGTGAGAGAATTGTAGAAGAAAGTTCAGAGGCTGGTAAGAGGAGAGTCAGGATGACAGAGGAGTAGAATGTGAATAAAGATAAATTGGACACAGGAGAGATGGTGAAATAGTAAGTCTGTAGAAAACTGAGAGCAGAGTTGGAGAGATATGGTAAAGAATCGGAGAGGGAGATTAGTGAACAGTAAGCTGATAGTTAAGTGCCACCTAGTGGCCAGTCACTTTATTGCAACAGATAGGTCTCCTATAGAGGATAGCAGGTTAAGGGAGAGGGGAGATAATCCAGTTAGTGAGTAGATAATATGTGCTGGAAATAGGGCTAATATAAAGATAAGTGATAAATGGGGGGGGGGGTTGGCTGTTGGCTAGCCCAACATGGAAGCTTGCCTAACCTAGCAGAGTCTTTAATACATTAACAGTATTACAGTTTACTATACATTAAAAGTATTACAGTTTACTTGTAGCAGTAACAATAGATACTTTCACTGCCTTTTAAGAAAGGAACTGTCTCTTGGGGAGCTGGTAGGTTATTTCTTAGTTAGGACTATCTTTTGGAGGCTTCCAACAGGGTAAGTTCAGGTGTTTAGTGCAGGAACACAAGGCTGGTAAATGTAGAAGGAGAGAAAAGGTAGTGAGGGAGACAATATTAGGTCTAGAGAGCAAGTTATGAGTTTGTATATACACAATAACATGTATACCTCAGTAAAAAAACAAGATTGTAATATGTAACAGGTGCTATCATAAGCTCTAATTAAAAATTCTGAATGTCCAAGACTTTTTACTTTTACTTTTGAGTCTATTTATGGGCAATTTCAAGCCAATAAAGCCAAATCCCTCTAGCTGTAGACATGCATGTTTCTGCCTTCTTATGGGAGCATCAGCACAGCATAAGAGGAATGTTTGACTTGCATGTTTCTGCCTTCTTATCACCTGATATCCTTAAGGGGTGATGAGGTGGTGAAATTAGAACTAAATCTATTGGGCGCAAATTTGCTATATCCCCCGGTTCAGTAAAGGAAATTTCATTTGCTATTAGTTCATCACACTGTTGCACCTTCACTTTAAGGTTGTGTACATAATTAAAAAAATGCCTTATGGTTGTCCTTAGCCTGTGAGGTTAGTTTATGCCTCAAATGTTGACTTTGTTGGCTTTGGTGGACTTCCCCGAGTTGCTTGTTGAGGCTGATATGGGAGTTTTTTGTGTTTTGGGCATAGCCTTTCCAATTTTTGGACAGTATTTTCTTTCCTTTGTTTTACATCCTATTTATACTGGTGGTTCACCAAGAGGGCTTGTGTTTTGGAGTTTGTCCTTAGTTTATTTTGCTTTGACAATGCTGTTTCTGGCAGTTATTTACATACTTGTATAGGGCTTCCATAAACACTTTCGCACAAGCCACAGAGCTCTGAGTTGGGGGAGGGGGCTTGGAAGTTAGCTATGCATTTGCTTAATAGAAGGTAGTTAGCCATGGAAACATACTTTCCAACTGTACAAATATTTGCAGAATGTCCAGATGTTTGCCTTTTACTTTTGGTCTGTTTCCTCATAAAATTGTGGTTTTCTGGCAAATAATTGCCAATTTTTGAGGAGTAGTCAGCAAATAATGACAGACATTTGAGATTCAGACTTTCTACCTTTCAATAAATTCATACTAAAGCAAAACAGATCATTCTATCAACTTTCTAGATTTGTAATAATAATTTAAAAATGTCCCTATTTTTGAACCTTTGTCTCTCCATTATTTATGGCTTTGTCCAGATGTCTTACTCTAAGAAGTTGAGAGGTATGTATGGAAGAGTTTTTAAATGTTCTGGAGTTTGCAGGGAGTTCAGCCTTTATATTTATTTCAAAGGTTATCGCTTTGTGATCTAATCTGACTAATGAAGATATTACGCGGGGCGAGGGGGTGCATCTTTCCCTCCTTTTTGTGAGTACCAGATCCAGGATACTTGCACCCCTAGTAAATGTGCAGACTAGGAGTTCCAGTGTGTTTGCATTGACAAAAGCCAGGAAACATTGAACCTGCAAGTTTGTGTTGTGTATGTATCCAATTTCATGGTAGGATAGTTGAAATCACCCATGAATATGGTTTTGGGATGAAATGTGAGTGACTCCAGTTCATTCAAGTATGTGGTATGGTTGTCTTGGGTCATAGATGGGGACCTATATATAGTTAGCAAGGATATGGTTATTGGGCTTTATATAAGTTTAGTTGGGAATGGAGTAGCTCAAGCATTTCATAGTTTAACTAATCTTGAGGTGTGCATACTTTTTATGTAAATTGATACACTTCTACCTCTTGTCTCTTCTAGTACAGTTGCTAATCTAAATGTGTGGAAGGCATTATTGCCTTGTACTGCCAGGGTGCCTTCCCTGGCTTTGAACCATGTCTCAGTAACTGCATAGATGTCAACACTCTCCATGGTGAAGACTGCTTCCAGGAGTGGACCTTCTTCTGGCGACTCCTAGCATTGAGCAGTGAAACCTTTAGATTATCCTATGTAAAATTTAGTATGTTGGAGGGTTTATCAGACTGGCATTGCAGAAACAAGGCACCATGCTTTAGCCAATATCCAAAAACCTAATGGGGACAGGTGCAGACTATCCATGGCAAAGCAGCATGGTCTGTTAATAATGTTCTCCCACGCTGACAAGTATAGGGCCTTTATAGAATGACACCAGTAACTCAGCCAATTGTTAGTCAATCATCTTCTGTTTACATTTTGGTATCATCTCTGGAGAAGGTAGAATGCTGTTCAGTGCTAGGCTCATACCTGTCTGGGAGCTCCATCAAGTTCTTCATATAGTCCAAGGAGGTGCATCTCAGGTCATTAACACCCACATGGACTATGACCGAGTTATACTGGTATGTGGGGTTCAGTGTCCTGAGTGCATGTGTGATCTAGTGGATCTTTGCCCAAATAGGTAACTGACCATGACTGTCTCCTTGCTCAGCCTGGTGAGCAGGGCATCAGTATTTCTCACAATAGTATCTCCAGTGACCAATGTATTGGGTTGTGTGGCAGTTTGCCTTAACAGCTTAGAGGCTGAAACATTGTGAGATGTATTTGTGTTTATCCTGGGGAGTGTTGCCTTTGTACATTGTTTGGAAGGTTGTGAGGCAGCATATGGGGAGGCCTTTGAGATTTGGGTAGATTGCATTTAAGAGCCTCAGCATAATGTGAGTTTGTGTCTCATCCATAGTAGGTGCAGTGTGTGTGTGTGTGTGTGTGTGTGTGTGTGTGTGTGTGTGTGTGTGTGTGTGTGTGTGTGTGTGTGTCCGTGTCCATGTCCGTGTCTGTGTGTGTGTTGCCAGCAACCTGTTTGAACATAAGTGTCTGTATGTGAGAGCATTGCTAACAAAGACATAGCATAATTACATCTCTCACATACCATTTCAGTCTGCTTAAGAATGAGGTGTTTGTCAGTAAACATTAGACACTTTCTACATTATCTCAAGATGCCCATTTCTACCAGGCTGGCTACAGAGACAGTAGGAAAATGCACATCCATGGCTGTAGCAGCTCCTCTTTTTTGTGATCTATGAGGGATGGTGCAATCTGAGTTTAGAGTTGCTGGGCTAGGAGGAGAGGGCTAGAATTGATCAGAAACAACACTCTTGGGGTTAGGCTTCTCAGTGAGTAAACTAGCTGCTCTATGCTTAGCTAGATACTTGATAAAACAATAGGAAATTTTATATGGAAAATTACAGCTCTAGGTGCCTGCTTCTATGCAGGGCACTTCAAAAACTGCCGTACAGCTCAGCACAGGTTATAGGAGACACATTAGAGATTAATCCAATCAGTAAATAGTAAAAATCAACTATCTCACTATTGTGAACCATGTTACAGGACTAAGGTCCCAAATCAAGTAAAATACAAATATTTAAAAACAGTAGAAATGTAATAAATGAAGTTCAGACCCTGCAGCGACTCACTATTCTCCCATTGCTGTGAGGGGTACTACAAGACTAAGGTTTCAGACCAAGTTAAAAATGCAAACAATTGACTTTTGGTTGAAATAAGGACAAATGCAGAAAAGAACAATGCACAATTCATATTAACACTGGATAGTAGTGTGTGCAGTAGTTTAAGTGGGATTATATAAAAGAGTATAACTGGAGCTTTGAGAGACTAATGGGAGTACCTTATCAGTTTCAGCTATCCGAGTCCAGTAGAAATAGCACTAGAAGGCAGTTGCAAACTCTAATTTGCATAATGGCAGGGAGCTAAAAAGGCACCAAGTTTAAACACACATCAGCTGAATGGGTGGGTGGGAAAAAAAATCCAAAAATCAGTGCAGTCAAATAGCAGTTTAATAGATTTGCATAAGGTAAGACACTGACATTAGAGTGCAAGGTAAAAATCAGCTGTATGTTAGTAATACCAAGACTGGCCTAGTGGTAACAGATGGAGTAATAATCTCAGCAGCTGGATAGATGGTATTTTGTATCTGTGCAGATGTCCAGGGTGATGTACCCCTTTTTATAAAGAATGAAGAGAAAAAGACCATGTTTGGAAGGGTAGCCCGAGAGAAATATTTCATGGAAAACACCTGTGGTCATAATCACCATTATGACACTGACAGTATAGTATAAAATGCCAGTGGTGAAGATCAGTAGGTTAATGAGGCATATGACTAGGTGAATGGATTCCAGAGATCCTAAAGTTATCCTCTTGCTTTATAAGTAGTGATGTGGATGTAGGTAGGGAGGGCCCACCTGGTTCTGGGAACAATGCAAGGCAAAGGAGATTAGTCTGACTGAAAAAGGAGGGGAGTGGAGGAGCTGTGGTGTGTAAGAAAAGATTTGTATAGCTTGGTGCATACACTCTAGACACTGGAAAGTGAGACTATTATTTTAACACATTGAATTGTTGGAGTTAAGTACAAAGGGAAGAACTGAAGACAGAAGTCAATGAGGAAGGAACGAAATGTGTAACAACTGGAAGATATGAGATTTAAGACTTCAGTTAACGAAATGTTTCACAGAAAATATTTCGGCCCTGGAACACCCTTTCATAGACTTCTGTAGAATATGGGTCAGCATTGGTGCCAAATATGCCTAGGACAGATGGAAGAAAGGATGCACTAGGACTTGTATAGAGAGGCACCAAAAGATGAACTAGCAATTCAACACACTGCCAGGAGAGATAGGCTGTATGTGTTCTTGCACTGTTAACTTTGTATTAATGTATGTTTTTGAGGACATACACTGCTTCATTTGTCCTAACATTGCTTCTAGACTTTGTGTTACTTAATGTTTTGGAGGCTGCAGTTTAAGTGGTGCAGCACAGTGCAGATTAGTATAGTTAAGATACTTTGCGCTAATAGTTGAATCATTAATGGTAGATCTGTACATTATGCAAAGACTGACATGGTAGTCCTCCTACCCTGATGTGTGGTTTGAGTTTAATGAGCTGTTACAAGTATCAAAACCTCTTCACTATTGAACCAGCAGGAGAGTTTAGATTACCTTGTTCATACAGAGGTATACAGTGCAGCATTTAACACTGCTCACAGGCAAGTTCTCACACCATATGCTGACACTATTCAGTGTGTGGACAGTCCTAATGTGTTGGTATCCGGTACAGTCAATAGAATTTGGATAAATCCATTATGTACCTTCACACACAGCCATTTTAATTTCTTTACTTGTCGGACGAGGTGCAATAACTTTTGTTGTGTGGATAGGCAGGATGTTTTTCCCATGTTTTCTACTTCTTTTGACTCCAAAAACTTGAATCTCCTCTTCCTAGCATTTATCATTGTGAAAGTTCACAGGCTCTGTGTCTAAGAATCATAAACCCTCAGGCTGAGACTGCATTGCTGAGATTATCAGCTCAAGGGTCATGAATGCTGGAGACAAAAAAAATGTTGCTTGAGACAGGAACACAGCATCAGGACTTGTTGCTGTCATCACCTCTTTAAAACTGCAACTGCCATACTTCTGAACTGTCCAGATTTTGGCAAAATGTCTAGGTTTTTGCTTTATATTTTTGGTTTGCTCCTCATAAAATTTATGCTTTTCTGGCAAATCAGTTTGGATTTAAATCACTAAATGACAGACATTAGAAAATGCATGGTAAAAAAAACATTGTATTCTAATAACTTTCTAAGTTTATAGGAGCAATATTTAAAACGTGTCTCTCTTTGTCCCCCCCATTGTTTTTGGCTTGTCTAGATTTCTTGAGTCAAAAGTTTGAGAGATATGGCCAGATGTCACACAGAGATGTTTGACATATTTATTGATGCCTAACCTTTGATTTAAATGGACGCAAGCTAGAGTAAGGCAAACAGTGGGCCTATGGAAAGTTCCCTGCCAGGATCATGACAGGCAAAAGAGACACAGAGACTTAGTGTAAGGCTTCCATGGTTGGCCCTTTTTCTAAATCCACACTACCTGTGGTACTATCTGCATCTCTGCCTACCAAAGCATCCTCTAGTGAGAGATTTTTGTCCTAAGTTTTTAATTCAGACTTTCATGAGATTGAGCAGAGAGATGCTTTCCTAGTTCCTGGCCTTTCGCAAGAGTGAGACTCAGAGCTGTGCTTATTCTTCCCTTTATTCACAAGGGACTTTGCATGATCTTCATGAGAGTGAAAGGTGGACCTTTGAGTCCCCAGCAGGTATATAGGTTGTAATTGAGGTCCAGAAGATTAGTTTTGCTTACTGGTAAGAGCTGAGTCCATCTCTGTACACCCCCTCTTACTTTGCTTTGGGCCTTTTCAAGCTTTTTTCACAAGACTAGGTGTTGGTAATTTATTCAACACATGATAGTAACTGGCAAAGAGTACAATTCAACAGATAACTCAGTGCTGGCACTGGGCTTGACGGCAATCTCTCTCTTGGTAAAACGTCATATTTTCAGGGGAACCCGCAGGATTTGTTGCGGGTGGTGCAAACCCAAAGCCCCCACTCAGTCCTCCCCCCATGCAGACATTCCGGTGTCCCATTACTTGGCTATTTCTTCCCAGCTGCCATAAACACTGTTTAAAATTCTGTATGCATACTGTTTTGTGTTTTACTTCTACAGTGATTATAGATATTTGGATTTAATTTTCAAATTTTATAGCACAAACACTGATAGGTCATTTGCTAAACAAAGCAATAGTCTTACAATGAAAACAGACTTAGCTTTAAAACTTCTCTAGCTTTGAAACTCACATTCACTGAAACAGCATTGAAACGCACATTCAAAGAAAATGCATCTGGCCAGTGGCAGGTTAAGTTTACCTTTGAGCTATTTTCAAAGTATAGGCCCCTTGCACACATTTTTAAGACCATGCAATCAGCAAGGTGAATCAATTATAATATATAATAATTGAATTATACCCCTTATATAATACTTGTTGTGTTTTTTTTTTCAAATATATTTTTATTGCATTTTCCTCTTTTTTTAATGCAAGAAAAAGAATAAAACAGAAATAAGGACAAGATACATGGAATATCAATTTGCAATAAGCATAATAAGATATACAGAACATATACCATCAGTGTTTAGTTATCAATATGCAGAATTAACTAACATTCAAACTGTTCACATTAAGTTGTAAGACAAAATCTACTCTGAGATATTTTAATCATAATAGAATCTGACATTAAAACAGTTGCGTCAAGCCATTTTAGCCTCCCTAACTTAAATTGTATCTTGCACTAACTGTACACTATATACAGTTTGTCACCTCAAAATGTTCATTTAATTCACACTTCCTAGACCTTTCCATTTTTAAGATGGGTACAAGTTTTGCAATATTGATTTTCTTTAATTTTTCCTTATTTACTTAGAGTAATAATGATGTTGCAGTTAAGATTTCTATAAGCGTTTTCCAATATTTCTGATGATAGAATAGTTTTTTTTTTGGCTTCTGACTTCTGTCATTGCAATCCACCAATATCAGTCAATATGCACAATCTTTGCAGAAGTAAAAGTCATCTGAATAATTCCACATTAAAGAGATCTGAAACCAATGAAGAGGTTGTTGCTAGAAAATAACTTTATATTTCCGTGTTTCATTTACAAATTCAGTGCCTGTTGCCTTTGAATAAATTGCCTTTGTTACATTAAAAAATGGTAAGCTGCTATATTGCAATAGGGGAATGGGTGGCAAGCTGAAAAACAGGTTCATAGTTACTAGGCATCTCATCCAAAGGAGGACGTACTCAGGTCTGCAACACCCCACCCCCTTACAATGCAAATCTACATGCTATAGGAAGTAGAACCTATAGCCCTCTGCATCAAGATGCAAGTACGCTACCTGCTGTGCAACTTACAGTGCTTTAAAATTTTATATGACAATAGTGATACCATTTGCTAAACAAAACAGTTGTACATTTTAAGCAGACTTAGCATGAGCAGCAGTAAACTTCCCTTGCCTTGAATCTCACAATTCCTTGAAAATGCACTTGAAAATAAATTCCACCTGCTAACTCTAACAAGGGCATTTCACTTTCTCCCTCTCACACACACACCTCAACCTCTTAGTGCAAGAAATCTGGACAAAGCCTAAAATAAATAGGGACCGATTATAAATATTCCTCTCATGAACTTAGAAAATTGCTAGAATAACAGGATTTGTGTTGGTATGCATTTTTCTAAAAGATGTGATGTCTAAAACTCAAATGTCTGTCATCGTTTAGCAACTTCAATCCTTTTTAGGAGTAATATGGGGTAAAAATCTGGACATTCTCCAAAAACCTGGACAGCTGAAGGGTATCCTACCTCCCTCTTATACATACATATACACATACACACCCACAAAGGCTCCAAACTAGGGACACAGAAAGTTGTTGAATAACAAAATTTGTGTTAGAATGCATTTTCTGAAGGATATGAAGTCTGAAACTCAAATGCATGTCATTATTTAGTAACTTTAATCCTTAGCTCATCCCAGTGATTTGTCAAAAACATAATTTTTATGAGGAACAGACCAAAAATATAAGGCAAAAATTTGGACAGCTGAGAGGTATGACACACACACACACACACACACACACCTATCATCTTAGAAAGTGGATAGAATAAGGTTTTCATTAGTATGCATTTTCTGAAAGATATGAAGTCTAAAGCTCAAATGTCTGGCATTATTTTTTGACTTCAGTCCTCAATGACTTGCCAGAAAAACATAATTTTATGAGAAACAACCCAAAAATATAAGGCAAAAATCTGGATAATTGCGAGGTATGACCCCCCCCCCCCTTACTCCCACTCCTCACTCCCTCTTATTTAAACACACAGGCCTACCTACTAACACAAACACCCCTACATTTACCAACCTACTTCTTACATACATACACACCCCTACCTACCTGTTACAGCCACACACCCCTACCTACCTATTTCTTACACACACACACACACACACACACCTCTTAAACAATTAAAAAGACACACACTCGCGCCTACCTCTCACTTGTAGATTCAGCCTAGTCCAAATGTCTGGAATTCAAATTCCACGTGGGCGTTGAAGAAGAAAATGTAAACCATCAGTTGCACAGACGAAGAAGACAAAAACAGGTCACAAACTCCTGTTTTGTTTGTGCAATTGGACGCAAAGGGTGTTCTTAAAGAACAACCCCCTTAAAAAAACAACTGCATTTTTTTTAATTAAAAGAAAATTAATCTCCCAGGCAGCCGGCTCCAGGGGGGTACAAGTTCCACCCCCCTTGCAACCTGCCTGTGGGCACCCTTGCATATTTGGTATGTATTTTCCCATCACATGCCAGTCTAGTATAAGCTGAATAGATTTGGCTACTTCTCCTACCATAGACTGGAGGACCTGGTCTTGCACCTCATACCCTTCTGCAACTGCAGAATCTGAAAAATGAAGATTTCCATCTTGGGAAAAAGGGATAAAACTCCTTTTCCACCAACTCTTTTCAATAGAGATGAATGGTCCCATGAACTCTACTTTGGGGAGTTGTTCTGTCAATTGGCCTTTACAGACATAAGGTTTCATGCATATTTGAGAAAGACAGATTTGGAAATAAGTCTTTTCCAAGTAGAGCTGCTGACAAATGTGTGATCTTTGCATCCTGGGAAGGCTTAGATCCTGTTTTGTCTGATCTAAAGAAATCTAACATTTTTCCCATTTCATCACTCCACCAACCACTATCATTAGACTTCGACTGAACCCACTTGTTAGATAGTAACCCTTAGGTTGACTATTATATTATGTCTTCATCCCAGCATAGGACTTAGAATCCCTAGAATTTGACTACCTTACTTCTGGTTACAGAGTCCAAAGTTTTGTACAGAGTTTGTATAAAAAATATTAGCCTTGACTGTGAGCCCTTAGATCCTGTATGTAGCTTTCTAATGTGGCCCTTTCCAAGATAGTCATGTTAATCAAGCTTGGAAGTGATTGGTTAGTTTTCCAGTCCTTTTGGGAAGTGATTGATTAGTTTTCCAGTCCTGATGCTTATCTTATTAGAGAAGATTTTGCACAGAAGTTGCATTTTCTGCCTTGGACATTACAAATGCCTTTGCTAGGGTTGTGGCTTCAAAAATTTCTCCAGGCTGTCACAACTTAGACTTGTCTCTTTTAAAAGCAGTATCACATGCAGATTTTGGAAGCTTTTGTTGCTCTATTCTAAGCTCTTATTTGTAAGTTTAGTTTAGAGTCTCAGAGAAGCTGTTGATACAGTCCAGTCCATGGTTCAAAGAGGTGGAAGAGATACTCCTCCAGAGCAGCACAAAGGGCAAAGATTTTATTTCTGGTTCCTGTAAAGTCAAGGATTTCCAGCATATTCGTGAAAGGCTAGTCCAGTGAGCATGTTTCAGTAGTAGCATATCAAGGAAGGGGAGAAGGAGACAATTGCCTGGTTTTATAGAGTTGATGGTGTGATTGAGAGACTAGCAGTTTTTTTTTTCTGCACCAAATATCTGTACAGAAAGAATTTGAGTTCCGCTATTTGTTTTGTTTGGCTTGTCACTTAAAGAGCTGAGGACTGCTGGGATATGTGGATTGGCTGAATTACTGAAGGAACCCAATGAGCTCCCTACAGTATTCCAGAGATGCTTTTTTTTTGCTCTTTAGTTGAAGAGATCATGAGTGGGGAATTTGGTGGGTCATTAATGGAGAATGTAAGAAGTGATTTGTCTTCTTGCAGTAATATGAAGGTCTGAAGGCATGGATTGGGTGGTGTACTGCAAGAAGTCATTTGGCTTTCTCCTTTTTTGCCCTTCACTTGAAGAGCTTGAGGGGATGTGGTGCTAGTTTGTGGGACAATGCTTTACAGCCACAACCCATGTAATAAGTGCAAAACTGATTCAGGCAATGCAAAAGTGTTTTTGTTTTTTATTTAGTTATATAAATGTATAATCTGTTTCTATATCTGTGTAAAGCCAGTACTTCTGATTCCCATATTGGCCTGTATTGACCAACAACTTTCTGCTACTTTACTGTACTACTGTTTAACATGCTCCACTTATCATTTCCTGTCTGTTGTGATGCTGCAGAATGAAACCTTTTATCTTCTGTCACCAATGCTACAATTTTTTTTTCTTTTCTTATTTGTTTTCCATTTATAAGCTGCGGTGGTGGTGCTGTGGTAGCTTTGGCGCCTCACAGTAAGACACTGTCCGGTTGGATTCTCAGCTAGAGCTTTCTGCGTGGAGACATGTGTGAATGGGCATACCTTCATTGAAGGTTGTGTCAGACCTGGCAAGCCAGTACGTAAAAATCAACTGCCAATCATTAGCGGACCGGAGTTCCACTGTGGTGACCCCTAACCAGGAAAAGCCAAAAGACACAAACAAACTTGTTTTCCATTTATGTTGTATATATTTTGTTCTTTTTCTTTCAAACGTATTTATCTCAGATGCATTTATATTGTGTATTTCTATACATTTGTTTGACATATGTTTCTCTACCATTGAACAGCACAGTGGTGCAGCAGTTGCATTGTTGCCTCACAGCAACAGGTTCTCCGGTTAGATTCTTGGCTGGGGTGCCTTCTGTGCGGAGTCTGCATCTCCTCCCTGCATTCGTGTGGGTTTCCTCCGGGTGCTCCAGTTTCTTCCCACATTGTATAGACATGTATCTAGAGCATTTCTCTCTGGGTCTCTGCTGAAAATCGGCTTTATTCCAAGTTGGAAATTCCCAATAAACAAATGTTAAATAAAAAAAAAAAACATTACATATTTTCTTGCGAGTTATATTGATCTACTCTTTGTATTCTGTGGACCTTTTCTCACTGGGCACCCCACCCACACCTCTTGCTAACCATATATGTACACCAACTCTGAGATCATACAACAGTGGGGAAAGGACACATTTCCATAAACCACGTATTGCAATCTCGTATGTAGAGCAAATAGCAGGCTGCTAAAACAAAGAATAGAGAATGTTCACTCTTGAGCATTTGCTATTACTGATTGTAACCACACAAACAAATAAATACACAATCATATACATGGATTTACACAAAATCACTAATGATCCTAATCGCAAATCATGACTGGGTGAAACAGGCCTACAGAAAACACTTTCAGTGAATCAGAACAAAAGTATATTTTGCAAGGGGACAAACCCCCTTTATCCTCCCCCACAATGTAGGAAGTAAACTCCTCACACCACTTAACTTGTACTACAGAGATGCACAGCAATGGGGAAAGGGCAAAGGCAGTTTCACGAAATGTATATTTTCAGCTGCCTGTTGCATTCAATCAGGATTTGCTGTTATAAACCAGCTTTCGAGTTTGCCATGTATGTGCATACTGACACTACACATATGAATGCATCAATATGTGTATATATATTCTAACTATGATACTAGATAAATAGTGGAATAAAAATGGATATCCTAGCTAAAGTATCATATAATTTATTTATCCATTCTTTAACTCATGCTATCAGCACTTTTTTGTGTTTAAACCATATCATCGTCATCAAAAAAAAAAATGACTGTTTATTTACTTCTTCAGTTAGGCAGAACTAATTAACTTAATGACAACTGAGAAAATAAAACACTTTCCAGCCTAACAGACAGTAACTACACCAAAGCACTAACCCACCTCCAAAACACAAATACGAAACAAAATAGATAAAGTTAACATTAAAATGTAAATACACTAAAATAGTGATCTTGAGAAATACCCATTCAAAACGTGAACTCAAACTGGATTACAGGGTACAACATCCTTACAAGTAAACACAAAACATTTAAAAATCATTTCAAATAAAACATTTTGACAGTACAAATTGATTAAAGTCACTTACTCTCCCTATAGACCCACACAAAATGGTAATTATAATGATCTTCAGACTTGAACAAAGTCTTCCAACATCATAACCCTAATGATCTCCAAACTTGTAGGAAATCTTCCTCTAACTGAGAAAGAACTAGCCCTCTCCAAACGATGAACACATTGAAGCCCAAAGTCCATCTCTGTTCTTTCTAACCTGCAGCAAACACTAAACATTAAAACAGTTCCTACTTCATGACAGTTTAACACTCTAGGATACAAAATTCCCCTTTCACAACCCCAGGCTAGTTCTTAAACACACTTATCTCAATAGCTATGAAAAACAGGAAAAAAATAAAACTCACAAAAAACAAGTAAATAAGTGAACATCTAGCTCCCTAACTAAAAAAAAAAAAAAAACTCCACCCCTTACTGGTTGCGAAGTCCCAAATGCAAGAAAGAGAAATGACACATTACAACCAGTCAGAAGAATGACAACAGATCTAATAAGAAAAATACAAGGAAACTCAATAAATAAATTCATTAAAATCATTTTTTTAACTTTTCAAAAAATAGTCATAGAATGCAGCCTAAAAATTGGAATACCATATTGGCCCAAAAATAAGCCGCACTTTTTATTCAAATTTCAACTGTGAAAAGTTATGTTCCACCTTATATTCACTGCCTTTGCTTTTACGACATTTCATCATATTGTATGCTGTGAAAAATTATACTTATTTCTCATTTTCAAATAATGCAACAATACAGTTGGTGTCTGTAAATGAAACTGGTGGCATTTTATGACACAACAGTGCAATATTTGATTTCAGTGCTAAGATTGTGTTTTTTCCAATATGAATGATCAGAGCAAAAAGCATCATCAAGCCTAGGAATTTGGTGCACATTTGACACAAGTTTCAAACCTGCAGTTGTTCATTATGCTAAAGTTACAACCAACAGAGAAGCAGAAAGAAAACGTAGAGTAGACAAATCTAATGTGTGACATTGAGTTGCTTCAGAACAAAAATAGAAAAAAGCAGTCTCAATAAGAAAATCTTTCAGGGGACCGACATGTGGCAAATATCTGGAACTTGAAGCTCGAGTTTTTTCCTCAAGATGCAAGATTGCAAGATGATAGAAAAGATGGGATGCCTATCTCATGAGAGATAATTCAACTGAAGGCTTTGGAAATCGCAAAGATCTTGAACATGCCGCAAAAGGAATTCTGTGCAAGTATTGGTTGGTGCCATCGGTTTGTGTGGAGAAGTGGCCTCGCTCTCTGAAGCAGTACACTATCACAGAGACTGCCTACAGACTTACAGGAAAAACTGATTTTTAGCAGTACATCATCCAAGTGTGGCAACATCATTCCTACCCTTTTCATGAGATCAGCAATGCTGACAAAGATGCCCATTTTTTTTGACATGCTGAGCAACACAACAGTAGATATGAAGGGGGCGAAAAGTATCCTATTAAGAGGAATTGGGAATGAAAAACTTAGAATAGGGGTGATGTTAGCTGTTATGGCTGATGGAGGATGTTAGCTGTTATGGCTGATGGAGGAAAGTTACCACACTATGTTATTCTCAAGTGAAAAACTTTCCTAAGGGCTTAGTGATTCGTTGCCAAGAAAAAGGCTGGATGACAACAGAACCGATGCTTGACTGGCTGTGTAATGTTTGGAATCGCAGACCTGGAGCACTGCTCGCTAAGACAGCCATGCTTGTTTTGGATGCTTTTACGGGACATCTATCTCCTGAACTGAAGAAAAAACTTGCCCTACAAAAGACTGACCTTGTCATAATACCTGGAGGCATGACTTCAAAACTAAAGGTGCTTGATGTTGTCGCAAACAAGCTGTTCAAAGACCACTTCTGAAAACAGTATTCAGATTGGCTTCTGCAAGGGGATCATGCCCTTATACCGTCTGTCAAGATTAAGAAGCCATCAGTCACCCTTCTATGCAAGTGGATTCTCACTTCATGGTCCATAATATCATCAGAATCCATCATTAAAGGGTTCAAAACATGCTGCATGTCGAATGCGCTGGATGGCAGCGAGGATGATGTATTATGGGAGGAGAGTGAAGAAAACAGCGAGAGTGATGAAACAAATACTGGTAGTGAAGTCAGTAATGACAACAGTGATGACGGTGAATAAGGCAATGAAAATGTGTTTGGTACTGTTTACTTTACCGTATCTTAGTACTGAAGTTAATATTGATTGATACCATGCTTTACAAGAAAATACATGTGTACAGTAATTGTTCTTCCTTCAATCTCTTGTTTATTGTCTTTTTTCTTTTTTTCTCTCGAATTTTAAGGGCACAGCTTATATCTGGGTGTGGCTTCTTTTCGGGACAATAGGGTATTTCATAAAAAACAAAAAATACCAAACTTACATTACTATGTACTATACCCATTCATAAAAGTTTCAGCACTACTTCCTAGTGTTATAATAAGAAAAACATGCTCTAAACTGTACAGTACAAATATGTAAATGCTCTTGAAATATAAAAAAAATGATAAATGGAATTTGTGGAGTTCAGGTGTGAAATATACATAATATCTTGGATTGTATTGGTAGAGTACTGAACTCGTTAAGTGATCTGTCTTTTCACCCCTCATCATGAAATTAACCCCTTCCACCAATATAACTGTTTGATCATAGGAGTTAAAAAGTGACTGAATCATAAAGCCATTTCATAAAGCCATTTCTGCCTTATGAGTTCCCAGCCTTACCTATTTTCAAAGAGGATCTTTGGGTGAATTTGTGAAGACCCATCCAGCTGTCCAGCTCTTTTCTGAAGCAGTTTATCACACTGTTTAATTTGGAGAAGTTTGCTACAGAGAATGGGTAGGCACTGTGTGACAACTCGAGCTTTCCTCTTTGTCTTATTTATTTCTTGGAGTAGATTTAAATCTGTGGTCCTAGTGTTAACTGCACCACTTGATCTACTGGGATACAAAAGTTCTTGGTCTACTGGGTCACTTATGACTGTATTAGGAAGACACTAGCCTCCCCTAAGGAGCCTATATGAAACTGAGTAGAGGGATAAATGCCTTCACTCTTTCTTTGTATTTCATGTCTTTGAGGTCCCTGACTGTTTTAGTTACAAACCTCTTGGGTTTTTCCAAATGATTGATATATTTAGCAAGCTACATCCCAAAGGGGCAGTTGTACTCTGTGATTTGTCTAACCAATGTGGAGTACAAGGAGTTGAGGACGTCTTTCCATTTGAAGTAAATACCTTTTTCTCTGAACTGTGCAAGCAAAAAAGGATTTTCTAACCAATGTTGCAATGTGATAATTAAATGTAAGGCAGTTGTCCACCCAGATCTCTCACCAACCTTTTCATTTTAAAGTAGTGTGCTATCTATGCTATAAGCTGTATCCAGTGTGTGCTTACCAAATACTACAATGTTGTACTTTTAGTCTTTGAGCTTGAGCGCATTTTAATACACCAGTTATTTACATGTGTAAGCTCCTGTTGGAATGTCTGTATATCAGAAGGCAACTTGATGATGACTCCCAGCTTACAGTTATCCACAGATTTTGTTAAAGATTCCTAGTTTTTAAGTGGAGATCTGAGAAACAGATGCCAAACAGCTAAGGTCCCAGGACAGATTCCTGCATAACTCCACTGGTAACCTTCATCCTCTAAGGATACACTCCCCGACTTCTACCATGTGAGTCGTGTTTAAGCCAGTTTGCTATGTAACTTGTCATATACAGGTCAATTTGAAACTACTTCAACTTGTCTCTTATAATTGCATGTGATATGTTATCAAATGCATTGACAAGGTCAAGGTTTGCTGAATAGATAACTTGTCCATTCTACAGCC
This sequence comes from Protopterus annectens, assembly GCF_019279795.1. Lineage (NCBI taxonomy): Eukaryota > Metazoa > Chordata > Ceratodontiformes > Protopteridae > Protopterus > Protopterus annectens. Next base: position 1,861,800,430 of record NC_056731.1, on the reverse strand, counting down.
TAAGTAACCCTCTCAAAGAAGTTTACAAGTTTCACTAAACAGGATCTACCCTTGACTAAGCAAAACTGCTGGGAATCCAGTCTGCTAAGCATGCTTCTCAGCACACCTCCCAACTGTACCGAGTTACTCAGTTTTTACTGAGTTTTGGGGTTCAAATGAAGTGGTGCCATGATTACCGAGTGGCACCCCTTCATTTCTGATTTTTTTTCTTTGTTTTTTAATTTTCGCGCTGATGGAGTTGACGTCAACAAGGAGCTCATGTCATGCACGCATTTCCAGCTGGTCTGGCTGCTCAAATGCAAGTGGGAACGGCACTCCGGAAATGCGAGAATGAACAGCACGTCAGCACTGAATGGATTGATGGATTACAAATGTGATAGCGAATGGCACTGAATGGATTACAAATGTGACTAAGCGGGAGCAAACGGCACTGAATGGATTATGTTTGGGGAATGGATGGCACCCGCGGACCTGCAATATCAAGTAAGGAAACGTGTGTGTGCATGTGTGTGAGTGCAACACACAAATACCACATGCACATACACAAGATGTGTAAGTCAGTATCACTGAAGTGGCCAGTAACAGAAATTGCCTGTGGTGTAGACTAAGGGAAAGCAAGGTATTTGAGTCTGTCTGCTCTGACCTTGGCACACAGTTTCCCTAATGTGAGAAAAGAATAAGTCTGTATTTCAGAGTGATCTTTGCCAAAGTTAGGCAGAACTATTATTACTGATGATAAAGATGTTTTTAATATACATTCTACTTGAAAAGCTCTAAACAGCGATGTTAGTGTATCATTTTGTAAATTTCACTATTAGCCTCATTCAGACCAGGAACTTTACATACGGAAGTGTTTAACATGGTTGCATGAATTTCTTCAGCTGTAAAGTGCTACGCTAATATGTTACTACATGCTTACATGAATGGAAGAGCAATGTAGCTAACAAAACTAATAACTTGCTAGTCACGTTCCCCCTCTGCAAAACAAAGCAATACTGTCTCACAATGAAAACAGACTTGGCATTAAAACTTCTCTGCCCTTGAAACTCACATTCATTGAAACAGCATTGAAACCCACATCTCATCCAAAGAAAATGCATCTGACCAGTGGTGGATACAGATTACCTTTGGGCTGTATTCAAATCACTTCCGTATGTAAAGTTCCTATCTGTTTTGTGTTCTGGCTAATAATGGAGCCCGCCAACAAGTAAGTGTTCAAGAAACAACTACTAACACCAATGTTTTTACGGAATGCAAGCAGTTCATTTTCAAATTGGAGAAAATGACTTTTAAGTACGTTTCTTTACAGTTTGAAGTATTTATCTTGAAGAAAATGTAAGACAGAACTGTGTACCACAAGGTTTAAGGCTATAGAAGTTGTCTAACTGTGTCAAACAAGGTGACCCGTTGTTTCTACAACTCTGTGATTTATCCAACAACTATGGACTTAATGTTATGAGAGTTTTAATAGAACACTACAAAAGTGAACTTGAACTTTTGAGAAAAGACATTGAAAGACTTGATACCTTAATTAAAGGTTTTGAATGTTTTTCTATTTTTTTCCACTTTGTATTATGGCATAGCTGCTAAGATTGACAGACACAAAGCCTCTATTATTAGAAAACAGGACAAGTTAAAATGTGATCTTGCAGCTTATGCATCTAAGTCAGCATATTGTGTTAAAGAAAGTGGGACATTGGTACAGAAAAGTTCATTTAAAAGTGGTTCTGGTGTTACCACCAACTCTTAGTCCAGTCAGTGCTTTAACTGGTTTGAGAGACAATGTTAATCCATTTCAAGTAGAGTAGCTGAAAATGTAGTTGAAAATAATAATGTTGATAATGTAGTTCCATCTACTTAAGCGTCGCCACCTCCAGTTATAAATAATGTTAGTGGCCCTTTTTTGGTGGACACTTCGGGCAACAGGAAAACACCGAAGTGGTCCAACAATGTTCAAGCCAAGAACAAGGGGAGGGGAAGGCATGCAAGAAACACTAAACATTGAGATATCATACTGTTTTATTACCTGACTTTCCTGTTTTTCTGTGCTTAAATTGTTGATTGCACTTGTTCGCTAAAGTTTTGCTTAAAAGTAACAAACAGGCTAATACACTCAAGTGTACCAGCCTTTGATAGCAATTTAGTCGAATACCAAATCATTTACTGTATTTTTTCTGTCTGTTTGCAAAAAAACTAAAAAAAAAACAAAAAAATACTTCTCTTTTCCTAAACTTTCCTAGCTAGTTGTTCCAGAGATCAGATTTTGCTGATCCCTGGGCTTTGTATTTGGTTCCTGTTTCCTCCATTTTCTTGTGTGGCCAGAGGTAGTTTCTTTACTCACCAGTGGGAGTGGGGAGTACTGAGCTGCTTGTTTGTCCTCAGAGGAGTGGTTGGAGACAGCAACTAGTAATTCGTTGGCCATTTTGGGTCATTTCCTGTTTTTCCAGCCCCCTGCTATAAAGCACGCTTTGGCGGGCTTTTCTGGCATTAGAGAACTTGGCATAGCTCCTCATGGTCCCCTGCAGAGTTCCTAAGCCAGCAGAGAGCAGAAAAAGCAACTTTCTTGATAATAAGTATTTTTTAAACATTTTATTTTGCATTTTTCGATCTTTTGAGCTTTTCAACTACTGTTTGTGCCTATATTACTGTTTTATTATCTGATTTTCCTGTTTTTCTGTGCTTAAATTGTTGATTGCACTTGTTGGCTAAAGTTTTGCTTAAAAGTAACAAACAGGCTAATACACTCAAGTGTACCAGCCTTTGATAGCAATTTAGTTGAATACCAAAGCATTTACTGTATTTTTTCTGTCTGTTTGCAAAAAAACTAAAAAAAAACAAAAAAAAATATTTCTCTATTCCTAAACTTTCCTAGCTAGTTGTTCCAGTGATCAGATTTTGCTGATCCCTGGGCTTTGTATTTGGTTCCTGTTTCCTCCATTTTCTTGTGTGGCCAGAGGTAGTTTCTTTACTCACCAGTGGGAGTGGGGAGTACTGAGCTGCTTGTTTGTCCTCAGAGGAGTGGTTAGAGACAGCAACTTGTAATTCGTTGGCTATTTTGGGTCATTTCCTGTTTTTTCCAGCCCTCTGCTATAAAGCACGCTTTGGCGGGCTTTTCTGGCATTAGAGAACTTGGCATAGCTCCTCATGGTCCCCTGCAGAGTTCCTAAGCCAGCAGAGAGCAGAAAAAGCAACTTTCTTGATAATAAGTATTTTTTAAACATTTTATTTTGCATTTTTCGATCTTTTGAGCTTTTCAACTACTGTTTGTGCCTATATTACTGTTTTATTATCTGATTTTCCTGTGCTTAAATTGTTGATTGCACTTGTTAGCTAAAGTTTTGCTAAAAAGTAACAAACAGGCTAATACACTCAAGTGTACCAGCCTTTGATAGCAATTTAGTCGAATACCAAAGCATTTACTGTATTTTTTCTGTCTGTTTGCAAAAAAACTAAAAAAAAACAAAAAAATACTTCTCTTTTCCTAAACTTTCCTAGCTAGTTGTTCCAGAGATCAGATTTTCTGATCCCTGGGCTTTGGATTTGGTTCCTGTTTCCTCCATTTCTTGTGTGGCCAGAGGTAGTTTCTTTACTCACCAGTGGGAGTGGGGAGTACTGAGCCGCTTGTTTGTCCTCAGAGGAGTGGTTAGAGACAGCAACTAGTAATTCGTTGGCCATTTTGGGTAATTTCCTGTTTTTTCCAGCCCCCTGCTATAAAGCACGCGTTAGCGCGGAGTTGCCACTGTTGCACACAAGAGCAGCGGCGGTTAAACAAGGTTAAACTATTCGGGCTACCTAAATTCCACTCTTCAGATTTTCCCTTAAAACTACCTTCCTCGAACTGTACTGCTGATCTAACCAGCCTATCCTATAACTAAAAACTTCATCTCTACTTGATTCCCAAGTAGACTATTCTCTATATGTAAAGCCTAGCACTTGCTCCTACAGTACTTGCACCTTGATAAAGCACTATTATTATAGATAGTACCCCACCAGCCTAGATCCCACATCCCCCGGAGTCTTTTGTAAGTTTTTTTATCTATTACTTCTAGCATGTTGAGGGATCAACTGCTAGTGTCCTCTCCTGCTCAACTGGTGAACCTGGGAATATTGAGGCAATGTTACAATTGCCTCATGTACACAGACAATCCTCTCCTTCTCCCACAAAACACAAATACATGCGAGAGATGCAACTATACGGCCAAACTGGAGGCTGAGCTCTCTCAACATAGGACTGGCAAGACCAGACAGGAGGAGAAGGTAACCACACACACTACATACCCAGTCACACATAGTACCATCACAACTTCAAATCATACACATAATCACACAAAGACATACTCGGAGGCTCTGATCAAAAATCTACCAAAACAGCAGAGGCCACCAAAGCAGACACCCAAACTACCACCACCTCAGGACCCAACACATGCAACATATAGACCACACAGTCAGAGTGTCAAACAGTCACAGCCCTTAAGGCCAAACACAATGCCAGACACACTCGTCATTGGTGACTCCATAGTCAGGCACACTGACGTCCCGCTCACCAGACTGAGTAAGGAGAAGGTCACAGTAAGCTGCCTGTTGGGCGCTAGAATCCGCCACATAATGCAAGCACTCAGGTCTCTCAACAGCAGGTACAAGTATGACTCGGTCATTGTCCACGCTGGTGTCAATGACCTGAGACGTACCTCCTTGGACTACATGAAAAGAGACATCAAGGAGCTCTCTGATTATGTAGCCCAGGCAGGTATGACCCTGACCTTGAGCAGTATCCTACCTTCACCTAGAATGATGCCACAATACAGTGATAAGATGATCAGCTTTAATAATTGGCTTAAATTCTGGTGTCATTCAAAGGGGATCCAATGTCTGTCTGCCTGGGATGACATGCTGGACAAGCCACGCTGCTTCGCAAGGGACGGCTTGCACCTGTCACCCTGGGCTTCCGGATATTGGCAAAGGCTCTTGCCACCCCATAGTGCCTTTTTAGGCAAAGCTCAAATTCTAAACCTACCACCCTAGAACACAAAAAAGGAAAAAACTAAGGGTAATGCTGCTCAATGCCAGAAGTCTCAATCTCAAGATGCACGCACTCGAGGCCCTTCTCAGTATGGAGAACATTGATGTCTGTGCTGTGACAGAAACCTGGTTCAAGGCTCCTGAGAGCACCCCAGCACTATCAGGTTTCACCTCATATCATGCGTTCCGGCCCCAAAATCCGGACAACACCAAGAAAGGAGGGGGGGTGTCCATATTCATAAAGGACACACACACACCTCAAGGTTGGTGGCAATGCACGATGCATCGGAGACCATCCAGGTGAAATTAACCATAGGCAAGACTGCTCTGCAATTTGTAGCATGTTACAGGCCACCCTCTCAAACTCAGGAACCTCACATGGCCTTCCTGAAAACACTGGAGGGGTTAAATGTATCTCCAAACACCATCATACTAGGTGACTTCAACTACCCTAATATAGACTGGGAACACTACTCAAGCCCAAACACTCTAGCCCAAAGGTTCCTGGAGTTCATAAACTCAAATGCCATGGAACAACTAGTCACCATCCCCACAAGAGGAGAAAACATACTTGATCTCATCATCACGAACATGGGATCAAAATGTTCAACACCGGAAGTATACCCCTCACTGGTGAGATCAGATCATAAACTAATCTCGCTGGAGGTCCTCATCCTGCCCCCACCTGAAATAAAAAAGACCACAGTGAAAAACTTCTCAAAAGCTGACTTCACACTTCTAAAAACTAGTGTGATCTCCTTTAAGGCCCCTGAGCCAGTGGTAAACATTACTCAAACCACTGAATCACTTACAAATGCCTTCTACCAGCACCTACAGGACTGCATGGATCAGGCAATCCCAAACAAAACTAAGACTCTTTGTACCAAAGGCAAGCGTCCAGTCTGGTGGACCCCAGCCATAAACAAGCTCTACAACAAAAGGAGGAAGCTATTACAAGATAGAGCAAAATCCTTGAAAGGTAAGACACCTTTGATCATTATAAGTAAAAAACTAAGAGCTCTCATAAAATCATCCAAGGCAAATTTTGAGAGAAAAATCGCCAAGGACTCAAAAGACAATCATAAGGCCTTCTTTAGCTATGTTAGAAACCTAGGAGGAAACTCCCAGATATGCTCAGAATTAGTTCAAAATGATGTGAAGATTACCGAACCTATACACATTGCCAACATACTGGCTGACAGGTTCAGTGCAAACTTCTCCCCCTCTCCCCCCCAAAAGGAGAGATATCTATACCAGAGGATTGTAGCCCCCCAGACATCTCCAACGCCCAGGTGAGAACTGCTCTCTCCAAGGCAAAAAACACAGCATCCATGGGACCGGATGGTGTCCCCGGCTGTGTGCTCCATGAACTCAATGAGGAATTAAACCCGCAGTTAGGACAGCTGTTTAATCTTAGCCTCACCTCAGGATATTGCCAAGGAGTGGCGCACGGCGACTGTGGTCCCACTTCACAAGGGCGGTGCCTCCACTGACCCTGGGAATTACCGTCCCATTAGCTTGACAAGCCTTATCTGCAAAGCCATGGAGAGGATCATAATGGAACTCATAAATAAAGACATAGGGAACGCAGACTTTGGATCCAACCCAGTTTGGCTTTGTCAAAGGCAGATCATGCCTTTTAAACTTGGTTGACTTTTTGAAACAGTCACCAAGGCCATTGATGAGGGTAAGGCAGTTCATACAGCCTACCTCGACCTGGCAAAGGCCTTGACACAATACCCCACTCAGGTATCATCGAAAAACTCATTAGCTTGAATGTAAACCCATACATCACAAGATGGGTTGCAAACTGGCTAAGTGACAGAACCCACAGAGTCAGAGTTGCTGGCGCCATGTCAGACTCAAAGCCTGTCACAAGTGGTGTCCCACAGGGCTCAGTCCTGGGACCACTCTTGTTCAGCATCTACTTTTCTGAAGTACAAGCAAACACAGGAGGGTTATGGCTGACAAAGTTTGCAGATGACTGCAAACTGGGCCATAGTCGAAAACACATCTGACACAGATATCCTTCAGAAGGGCCTCACAGAAACGGATAACTGGTGCCAGAGCCATGGCCTAAAGTTAAACGCCAAGAAATACATAGTCATACCCTTCGGGAGAAACAAGGTTACCCCTAGCTACCATATAGGTGGCAATCCACTGAGCACAAAAGAAGTCATCAGGGATCTGGGGACCCAGGTTGACAGTAACCTTTTGTTTGACACTCATGTTGCCAAAGTAGTTAGGAAAACCTTCTACATTGCCCACCTGATCATGAAGGGATTCACATCTAGATCTAGGGAGGTCATCGTCCCCCTGTACTCATCACTCATTAGACCTATGATTGAGTACAATGCCCCATTCGGAATGTATCTGACCCGACACCTGCAGCAGCTGGAAAGGCCCCAAAAGTTCCTCACCAAAAGGATAAAGGGTCTCAAAAATATGTCTTATGCTGCCCGACTGAAAGAACTCCAGCTCTATTCAGTTGCATACCGCTTGCTCAGAGGTGACCTGTGCCTGACATATAAGGCCATGTCAAACCCAGATTTGATGAATATGCTTCACCTCAAAAAATCTAGATCCCTCAGAACCACAAGGGTGGGAGACTTAAACCTTGACATGGTTATTAATAGAACGTGCTGGAGGGACAGATTCATCACCCAGAGACTCCCTATGCTGTGGAACAAAATCCCGGTACATGTGAGGCAGAGCACCTCGCTGGCCTTGTTCAAGAGGAATCTTGACCAATGGATGGGAGATCGCAGATATACCCCAGGGATTACTTCAGTGTCACTGCTTGACAGAGGCACAGCAAAATAATAGGCATAGTTTTCTTCAAACTAAAGGGGTGGTGAAAGCCACATAACTGTGGGCTAGGCTTATAAATGCCCTTGGGCAGATAGCCTAGTATGAACCTATGAACCTATAAGTAAAGTAAATTTAAGTGAAGATACTATTTCTGTGTTCATAGGTCCATAGGTGTCTACTAGGCTAATGGCCCTGGAACCTTTGCAAGCCTAGCCCATAGGATTACCCTGGCATCGTGCCACCTGAACTTAGTTCCCAGTGCCTCTGTCGAGTAGAGCCACTGGAGTGATCCCCGGGGTGAATTTTCTATTTCCCATCCACTCATCAAGATTTCTCTTGAAGAGGGCCAGTGAGGCACTCCACTTGATGTGTATGGGAAGTTTGTTCCATAGTATTGGCAGTCTTTGGGTTATGAATCTGTCCCTCCAGCATGTTCTGTTGATTGTGGTAATGAGGTTGAGGTGTCTGGAGCATGTAGTGTGGAGGGATTGGGATTTCTTTAGAAGTAGCATTTCTAACAGAGCTGGGTCAGACATGGCTTTGCAAGTCAAGCAGAGATCGCCTCTAAGTAGGCAATATGCGACAGAGAATAGTTGGAATTTTATAAGTCTGTCCATATAGGACAAGTGTTTAAGGCCTAGGATCCTCTTTGTGAGGTACTTTTGTGACCTCTCCAGTTGTTGCAGGTGTCTAGTGAGGTACATGCCAAATGTGGCATTGTACTCAATGATTAGACTAATGAGGAAAGAGTAGAGAGAGACAATGACCTCTTTCTTCCAGGATGCAAAACCCTTAGTAATAAGATGTGCCACATAGAAGGACTTTCTGACCACAGTGGCAATGTGATGGTCAAAAGAGAGGTTGCTGTCAACCTGTGTGTTAGATCTCTTATGATGCCGTCTGTGTTCAGTGGATTACCATCAATGTGGTAATTCATGGGAACTGGGTTTTTCCCAAAGGGGATGGCACATTTTTTGGCACTGAGCTTAAAGCCATGGTTCTGACACCAGTCGCTGGTCTCAGTGAGGCCTTTCTGTAGGATGTCAACATCACTTGGGGAGTTAATTATGGCTTCCAACTTGCAATTGTCTGTGAACTTTGTCAGCCAGAGTCCATTCGTGTTGGCCTGGACTTCAGAGAAGTATATACCAAACAGGAGAGGACCCAGGACTGAACCCTTTGGGACTCCACTCATGACTAGTCGTCAGTCTGACTTGGAGTCAGCTACTTTCAGACTGTGGATCCTGTCTGTGAGCCAGTTTGCAACCCACCTAGTGATATACGGGTTGATTCCTAGCTTAGTGAGTTTTTCTATGATTCCTGAGTGGGGAGTGATATCAAGGGCCTTGGCTAGATCAAGGTAGGCTGTATGAACCACCTTGCCTTCACCCACAGCTCTGGTGACTGACTCAAAGAAGTCAACCAGGTTGAGCAGGCATGATCTTCTCTTCACAAAACCAAATTGTGTGAGATCCAGAGTTTGGAGATTCCCTATATCCTTCTTTATTATGTCCCTGATTATGTGTTCCATAGCTTTGCATATCAGACTTGTCAGGCTAATGAGATAGTTCCCAGGGTCTGTAGTCGCTCCTCCTTTGTGGAGAGGGATGACTGTAGCAGTGTGCCTTTCAGTAGGGACAAAGTCTGAGATGAGGCTGTGATTGAACAGGGCACACAGGCGAGGTGCCAGTTCACTCTGTAGTTCATGTAGAACACAGCCAGGGATATTGTCTGGTCCCATAGAAGCTGTATTCTTGACCTTGGGCAGTGCTGTTTTAACCTGTGCATCAGTAATACTGGGTGCCTGGCAATCTATTGGTATTGTGATTGGTCCTTTGGGGGAGAGGGGTAAAGTTGGCACTGTATTTGTCTGCCAGTATATTGGCAATATCTGTTGGCTTGGTATAGGAGGTGCCATTCTGTAACAGCTTTGAGCAAATCTGGGTATTGCCATGGAGATTCTTTACATAACTATAGAAGGCCTTGTGGTTGTCTCTACTATATGCTGCAATTCTGTTTTCATAGCTAGCTTTAGAGGATTTGATGAGGGATCTCAACTTTTTTTTGAGGCTGATAAGGGAGTTTTTCCAGTCGTGGGACTTCACCTTATTTCACATCAGTTTCCTCCTTCTGTTGTAGAGTTTGTTTATGGCAGGGACCACCAGATTGGGTTCCTTTTTTGGAGGAGAGCATCTTGGTTCTATTGGGCATGGCAAGATCCATGCATTTGTGTATGTGTTCATACAGGGCATTAGTGTATGATTTGGTGGTCATGCAGCTGTTCTCCAATTGCATGGGCGCTATGAAGTTAGCCACCTCTGATGTTCTTCGTGTTTCACTGTTGCAGTCATAACTGTAGGGTGCTCCTGCCGGCAGGCAGCCCGAGGTCGGCCAGAATCCCAAAGTCTGGGTCCGGCGTCGGCTGTATAAGCTAGTATCCTGACGTCAGTACGCCTTGGTACATAGCCGTCAGCCGACGCCATCTTCTCCAGTCTTTCTTGCCGTGCGGTGGAAAGCAGCTCGCAAAACGTTGGTTGGCGATTTTCGAGCAGCGTATTTAATTGTTGTCGGTCCGAAGTTCTTACTTCTCTTCTCAAAGCTAAGTACCCCATTGGGGAATCTTTTTCTTGTTCCTCCGATGTCAGAAAAAGTTAATAATTGTATAGCGTGTGGGAAACAAATACCTCATAAAGATTTCCACTCTTACTGTCTACCTTGCTTAGGCCCTGACCACGACGTTTCTTGTTGTCGGTTCTGTGCCAGGTTCAACTCTCGTGCTATCAAACGCAGGTACGATTGGGCTTTAAATTATTTTGGCAGACGCTTCAATTATAGAATGTCGTCGGACGCTACCGGAGTTCAAAAGAAGCGCAAAGACAAGGACAGGCCTCCGAGGTCCAAACAGGACTCGTTGCAGCTGGAGCCAGCGTCCAGTTCAGCTGTCATCAGTGAGGCGCTTTTGCAGCCCCTGTCGTCCGCCGCTTCTGAACCGATGGCCGATACGGACTCCCATGGGGAGCCATCAAGGCCCACTATTTTCACTGCTGCAGGACCTTCGGACGTCGCTCCTTCAGATGGGTCCGGAACCGCTGTGCAGGTACCGGCTTCTGAGGGGGTTTTCAGGCCTACTCACATCACTATTTCAAAGGCAAAGGCAAAGACAAAGACTCCTTCTAAGTCTAAAGTTCCAGCTCAAGCTGCTTCTGAATCCACTCCCAAGACACAAAAACAATTATTGAGGATGGCTGAAGATTTGCTTACAATGATTAGGGTTCTCACCCTCCTGAAAAAAAGGCCTCGACAGGATGTTACTCTGGATTCCTCTGACCAGGCTTCTGTATCTTCTGTTTCTTCCTCTGATCAGGACTATTCCTTCCCCCCTTATGAGGATTCGGATGCTGAGGATTCTTTGCCCTCGGCCTCTCCGCCTGAGGATTTTTCTTTTGGGGAAACCCTGCATGAGATGAGGGAACATTTTCATTGGGAAGGACAGGAATATTCTGCCTCCAAAAAGAGGCTTAGAGAATTTCTTCTTCTTCCTCAGCATAGGCCTTTAGCTATCCCTCCTGTCTTGGACATTGTAGATGATGCTTTTTCTGAGGCTAATTTGAATCCTGATTCCATGCCTCCTGCTCCTTCTAAGCCTGATAGATTTTATAGGGTTCCTGACTCTCATTTATTTTTATTTAAAAACCCTTCTGCGGATCCTGAAACTATTTCTCAGGGCTCTAAGGCTGCTAAGGTTGCTACTTTCAAAAATCCTATTCCCTCTGAGAAGGATTCTCGTGCTTTAGACAGGTGGGGAAAAAAGGTATATACTTCTGCTACCCTGTCTGTAAGGGCTTTAAATTGCCAGTTTCATATGTTTAAATATCAGCAATTTCTTTTGTCTGTTTTAAAGCAAAAGCTTGCTTCCCTTCCTGCTTGTGCAGAGGATAAGGAGCTTCAGGATGTTTTGCATGCTACTGAACAGGTTAACAAGCATAGCTTACATTGTGGTTTTGATGCTTTGGATGCTTCTTGCAGGGCTGCTGCCTCTGGCACTGTGATTAGGAGACATGCCTGGCTTCATGAACAAAGTTTACCTGAACAGGTTAAGGCTAAGTTATTAGATGCCCCTGTTCAACAAAATGTTCTTTTTGGTTCCAAGGCTGAGGAAGTTATTAAAAAGATGGAAGAAAAGGCAAAGTCCATGCAGACTGTAAAAGATTTCTTGCAAGTTCAGCCTCCTAGATTGTCCAGGAATTGGCCCTCTAAAAATTGGTCCTTTCCCACGTCTGACAGGCCTCAAAGGGGAAGATACAGACGCTCCAGAGGTCGTGGTCAAGGCCAGACCTCATACAGATCTAGACAATGGACTGCTTCTTCACCTAGAAGGGGAGAAGACAGATCCCAATCTCAAAGAAAGCAAACTCGATGACTCTCTCGGTTGGGCTTCAGGACCCCTTCACCTGGACGCCCCTCTCGGAGGAAAACTGTCTTTTTTTTTACAGAAATTGGACTCATATTACCCAGGACAAATGGGTATTGGACGTGATTTTTAAAGGTTACAAGTTCCACTTTCACTCTTTGCCAAGGACTCACGGTTGGCCAGATCTGCCAAAACTTCAATGGTCAGAGGCCTTAACTCAAGTGGATGCTCTTCTGGCCATGAGAGCCATAGAGCCTGTTCCACTCTCGAAAATGGGAAAAGGGTTTTATTCAAGGCTGTTTCTGGTCCCCAGAAAACAAAACTCATGGAGACCTATTCTGGACCTTTCTGTGTTAAACACCTTTTTGGAAATTCCAAAGTTCAAGATGCTTACTCTGCAACAGCTAATTCCAATGCTCTCTCTGGATGCCTGGATGGTGACATTGGACTTAAAGGAAGCCTATTTGCATATCCCTATCAGACAAGAACGCAGGAAATTCCTCAGGTTCAAGGCAGGTTCAAGGCACTTTCAATTCTCTGTTCTGCCCTTTGGTTTATCTACTGCGCCCAGAGTCTTCACCAAGTGCCTGGCACCAGTAGTGGCTTACTGCAGACTTCAGGGGATCCAGATTTACCCCTATTTGGATGACTGCCTTATTCAGGCAGACAGCAAAGATCTTCTGCTTCAACACCTGGACTTCGATCAACATCTTCTCCTGCTACTGGGATTCTCAGTGAACATAAAAAAGTCGCATTTGATCCCTTCTCAACAAATGGTTTTCTTGGGAGCCCTCTTAAATACAACCTTACAAAGGGCCTACCTCACTCCAGAAAAACAAACTCAGCTGGCTTCTATTTTCAACACCTTGGCAACTCTATCTCAGCTCACTGCAAGGAAATTCCTGCAGGCTCTGGGCTACATGGCTTCCTGCATTCTGTTGATTCCAAACGCAAGGCTTCACATGAGAAAGCTTCAATGGTATCTGAAAAGTGTATGGTCACAGCATTACCACGATCTGGATATTCTGATTCCTCTGATCCCCTGCCTCCAGAAGGAGTTCCTCTGGTGGTCCAGGGCATGCACTTTAAACGAAGGAAAACCTTTTCGTCTCCTCAACCTGCTCAAATCCTAACCACGGACGCCTCGGATTATGCTTGGGGAGCACACTTTCTAGACAATTGCCAGCAGGGAACCTGGACAAAGGACCATCTTCACTGGCACATCAATCTGGAGGAAATGTTGGCAGTTCAAAATGCCCTTTTAGCCTTCAAAAACCTTTTACAACCAGGGCCTCTGCTAATGACAGACAACACCACGGTCATGTGGTACATCAACAAGCAGGGGGGTTCTCATTCATACCCCCTTTGCAGACTAGCTATGGGTTTGTGGGACACAGCTCTAAATTTGAATCTGCATCTCCAGGCTCAATTCATTCCAGGGAAACAGAATTTCTTAGCAGACAGCCTGAGCAGAAACATTTCAGATCCTCACGAATGGATGCTAGACACCAACTTGTTCAACAGGATTACTGCAGTTTGGGGATGTCCCCAGATAGATCTGTTTGCATCCCATCTCAATCATCAGCTGCCTCGCTTTTGCACCAGGTCCTTCCACAAAACAGCATGGAGAGTGGATGCCCTGTCCTTCAGCTGGAGAAGTCTTTCAGCATATGCCTTCCCTCCTCTTCCTCTACTGCCTCGGTACTACTGAAGATAAAACAGGACAAGCCCAAGTTTCTCATCTTGATTGCTCCAAATTGGCCTCGACAGTTTTGGTATCCAACCTTAAAGCTCCTGTTCTCAGGGCCTCCTTGGATTCTCCCACTGAACCCTTCGCTTCTGTCCCAGCATCAGGGTCAGTTACTACATTCCAATCTCAAGACCCTTTGCTTGGCAGCTTGGCTCTTCAAAGGAATTTGATTTCCTCTAGTCTTCCCAAACAAGTTTTGGATGTTCTTTTGGAAGCTAGACGGCCTAGCACTAGGAAATCCTATGCCTCTAAATGGAAGAGGTTTTCTATTTGGATGCAGGACCGAGGCTCTGATCCTCAGGTTCCTGATCTCTCCTCTATTTTGCTTTACCTTTCGGAACTTTTATCTAAAGGACTTTCCTTTTCTTCCATTAAGATTCATGCTTCTGCTATCTCTGCGCATTTCAGTTCTGATCCTCCTGTTTTTTCACATCCTTTGGTGAAGCAGTTCTTGAGAGGGGCTAAAAATTTGCGGCCTCCAAGGACTCCTCCTGTCCCTGCCTGGGATCTTAATTATGTTTTAGAAAAACTTACTTTGCCTCCTTTTGAGCCTGCTGCATCTTCAGATATTAAGTTTCTATCCTGGAAGACTGTTCTTTTGTTAGCATTGACCTCTGCTAGAAGGGTCTCAGAGTTGCAAGCTCTTATGGCTGTGGAACCATACCTTATTTTCCATCAGGACAGAGTATCCTTGAGGACCAATCCTACTTTCATGCCTAAGGTGATTTCGAAAGTGGCTTTAAATCAGACAATTCACCTTCCTACTTTCTTTCCAAATCCTCAAAATAAAGGGGAAAGGATTTTGCATTCATTGGATGTACATAGACAGTTACGATTTTACTTGGACAAGACTAAAGATTTCAGAAAGTCTAACCAATTGTTTGTTTCCTTTGCCTCCAGTTCTCTTGGAAAACCTATTTCTAAACAAACTATTTCCAAATGGATTGCTTATGGAATCAGATTTTGTTACACTCATCATGGGAAACAGTTTCCAGGGACCATTAGAAGTCATTCTACTAGAGCAGCTGCTACTTCTACAGCTTTCCTCAGAGGAGTCCCTACCAAGGATATCTTGGAAGCTGCCACTTGGAGTTCTGTGCATACTTTTTCCAAGCACTACAATCTCCCCTTGTTTTCTAAGTCTAGGGCAGGCTTTGCCTCTGCTGTCTTGCAGGGTATTCTTGCCTCCCCTTCTTCTATCTGAAGCCTCCTCCCCTTCTACACTGCTTTGGGATTCCACCCTACAGTTATGACTGCAACAGTGAAACACGAAGAACATAGTACAGTTGTGTACACCTACCATAAATGTAGATGTTCGAGTGTCTTCACTGTTGCAGTCGGGTTCCTCCCTCCTATCCCTCTTTTTCTCTTATTTGTGGTGTATTTGTGTTTCCTTGTTGGATTCATTTTTGATTTGTTGGGGATTTCTGACATCTAGGGCAAGAAAGGCTGGAGAAGATGGCGTCGGCTGATGGCTATGTACCAAGGCGTACTGACGTCAGGATACTAGCTTATACAGCCGACGCCGGACCCAGACTTTGGGATTCTGGCCGACCTCGGGCTGCCTGCCGGCAGGAGCACCCTACAGTTATGACTGCAACAGTGAAGACACTCGAACATCTACATTTATGGTAGGTGTACACAACTGTACTTTTTTAGGAGCCCAAAGTTAGCTTTGAAGTAGTTTTTCATGGTGGTTACCTTTGTGGGGGTGGAGGGGTGGGAGAGATGTGGATTTGCAAAGGTGATTTGTTTGTGGTTGGATCTAACCAGGGAGGAGTTGACTATTGGTATAGAGCAACAGTCGCCCATGTTAGTAATGACCAGGTCAAGGATGTTGCTACCTCTAGTGGGGGTAGGAACGAGCTGGTCCAGGGCATTGGAATTAATGAATTCCAGGAAATGTTGGGCAAGTGTATTGGTACATGAGTAGTTTTCCCAGTTAATGGAGGGGTAGTTGAAGTCGCCCAGTATGAGAGTGTTAGGTTGAACCCTAATATTCTCCAGGTTGCTTAGGAACATGGAGTGTGAGTATTGGGTCATGGGTAGGGGTCTATAGCAGGCTATGACCTGAATCACTGTCTTACCCAATGTTAGCTGTACCTGAAGCATCTCTGATGTGTTATGTTGAGCTACCAGTCTGGAAGTGTGCACATCCTTTATGAATATGGAAACACCACTACCTTTGGAGCTTTGGTCCACGTTCTGGGGCCAAAACGTGTGAAATGAGTTATAGCCTGGTAGTGCAGGGGTGCTTTCTGCTTCCTTGAACCAGGTCTCTGTTACAACACAAATGTTGATGTTCTCCATTTTAAGGAGTGTTTCAAGTGAGTGCATTTAGAGATTAAGACATCTAGCATTGAGCAGCATGACCCTCAGATTGCATTTTTGTAGCTGTTATGGTGGTGATTTGGTCTTTGGAACACCATCTAAAAAAGACACTATAGGGGTGGCAAGAGCCTTGGCTAGTATCCGGAAGCCCAGGGGTGACAGATGCAGGCCATCTCTGGCAAAGCATCGCTGTCTGTCAATCATGCCATCCCAGGCAGAGAGATACTGGATCCCCATAGAATGACACCAGAAACTTAGCCAGTTGTTGAAATCAATCATTTTCTGCTTGTACTGTGGTATCAATTATGGGTGATGGTAGGAGCCTGCTCAGGGATAGGGTCCTACCAGCCTGGATTGTATAATCCGAGAGCTCCTCCATGTCTCTCTTCATGTAGTCCGGGGGGGTGCATCTCAGGTCATTCACACTGACATGTACAATGACAGAGTCATATTTGTACCTGTTGTTGAGGGACCTGAGTGCATGCATTATGTGGCAGATCCTGGCACCTGACAGGAGGCTGACTGTTACTTTCTCCTACAACCTAGTGAGTGGGACATCCATGTGCCTCACTATCGAGTCACCTATGACTAGTGCGTTGGGCATGCTGTTTTGCCTTAGGGGCTTTGGTTGAGTGGCACACTGTTTAGGAGAGTTGTGTGTTTTGTGATTAGTGTTGTGTTGTGGTGGTCAAGTGCATTTCTGCTTTGGAGGTCTGTGCTGTTTGAGTAGATTTTTATTGAGAGCCTCCACCAAGGTGGGTTTGTGTTTTTATATGAAGGCAGTGCTGTTGTGTGTTCTGGAGGGCTGTGTGTTCCATGTGGTGTGGTGCAAGTTTTGACCATTTCCTCTTGACCAGCTATTCCGGTCTTGGCTGGAGAGTGCGTGGTTTCCAATTTGGATATATAAGTGTATCTCTCGCAAGTCTGAATGTTGGGAGGTAAGAGGAGAGGGTTGTCAGTATACATGAGGCAGTTGCTACATTACCTCAGGATGCCCTAGCTCACCAGGTTAATAGGAGAAAGCACAGGGAACTGACATTTAGACATGCCTGGAGGGGTGGACATTAATAAGTACTGGAGCTGTTTCCTTGTAGAACGTTTAGTGCTGGTAGCACTTTTGTGTGCAACAATAATTGCTGCAAGAAGTTTGGTAAAGTGCTAGACTAATAAGCTAGTAAAAGTGCAGGAGAGGAGAGAACTGTCAGATCTAAGGGAAAAATTTAAGAGCAGATTTTTTGGCACTGCTCAGAAGCTTACAAACAGCCCTGGATACAGCAGATCTGTATCTGAACCACACTAGTTCCAGGAAAGGCAAGAAACTGTTTTTTTTTCCTTTTTCTTGTAGAAAGTGAAGAGAGATAATTCAATATTCAGAAGCTAAATGGGTGGGCCTTTGCTGAGTTCTCACTATAAACCGTAGAATGAGCTGGTGCAATGTGACTGGGTGTGTGTGTGTGTGTGTGTGTGTGTGTGTGTGTGTCCAGCATCAACTTTATACCAGAGGCGGGCAGTTTAAACCCACCAAGACTTAAAACCAACACTAGAACTGAGAGGGCGGGTGGGAAAAAACAGGTGTACAGATTACAGAGATATTAAATCAAAAGTGCAGAAGTTAATTGAGAATAAACACTTATCTTTTCCTAATATCACAGTAGGCAGTAGGTCAATCTCTCTGCAGCTTAGAACAGCTTCAGCAAACAAGTATATCTGACTTAAAAAGCTGGCTATTAAAGGTAGAGGAACAGAAACCTATCCAATCAACAATTAGGGTTGCCAGCTTTCTTTATGGCTCAGCACCCATAACTCCACCCATTCCCACCCCCTATCCCATCAATGCTCCACCCATTTTGTGACATCAGCCGATGGGAACACCCTCTTTTTCTATTCCAGATGCCTGCTTTCAGCTGATTTACTATGCTTTTCTGTAAAAAAGCATAGTAAATCAGCCAATTTAACAAACACTGATAGTCTGTTTGCTTTTGTGAAGCAGAATACTGGAGTTTGTACAGTGTTTTCCTGACTACCAGAAAATTGATTTGATTTGTGGATAGTCCAGAAAAAAAACAGATAGGCGGCAACAGAGATGATTTCCAATTTCCCACCTATTGGTCATAGTTATGCTTAAATTTGGCTAGGGATGGACTCTGCTTCACATGGATGGGAAGCTTGTTTCAGTGCATGGGGACCCTCTGAGACACATTTGTGTCTCATCAACATGGCCTATTTATGTCACAAGCAAAATTTAAATCCTTAGCTCTAACGGTTCCTTAACTCACATTAAATAAGAGATCTTTTCAACAGTCATTTAAAGTACCACTTTAACATGCCTAGCTTCAGTAAAATAATGCCACCACAGTCTTTTTATTAACCAGTTAGGCCTGATGTACATCCTTTTTCAGGGGCAACCAGGGAGGAATGCCTGGTTAAGTGACTTGTTCAAGGAATACAGTAAGCAAACAAGGGCTAAAATAATCAAAATCTGTACCACAAGAGCTAATGTTCACAGCCTTAATCCTCTGCCAATTGCAAAATGATCTTTTTTATATATCACAACTACACGAACAGCCAACAATGTAATGACAAGACACACAACCTAATTGTTATACAACTTCCCAGTCTAACCATACCTCTCAACTGCATCTCATTATGAGGAACTTTCATTTTGAGTCTTAAAAAGTCCACGTCTCAAACTGTTCCACACTGAGAGTCCCTCACACAGTTATATATATTTTTAATTAGTATCCATGTTGAACAACACTAAATTATTTCATCAATGAACATTTTGTAAAATACCTATCAACTGTCTAAACGTTTACAGAAAATCCAGATTTTTGCCTCATATTTTACGTATGTTCCTCATAAAATCTGTGGTTTTCTGACACATTAGTGAGGACTGAGTTCACTAAATAAAGGCAGATGCTGAGTTTCAGACATCACATTCTTCAGAAAATGCATGGTAAAACAAAACCATTTATTCTAGCAACTTTCTAAGTTTTTAAGAGCAGTATTCAAATTATATCCCTATTTTTGGGCCTTTGCCCCCCTATTATTTTTGACTTTGTCCAAATTTCTTCTTTTGAGAGGTATGATTTTCAAGTATACACATTTTAACCATCCTGTGAGCTTCCTAGTTGAAGCTGTTAAGTGGTTAGTAAATGTTCTACATTTTTCTCATTTATACCACATCATGAGACCAAAGGTGTAGCTAAGCATACATACTCAGTTTACTCAAATAAATACACTTTTTTCTGGGAATCTCTTGGAAACTTCAACACTCAAAAAGAATAGAAAGTTTAGAACTGTGCCAACAAATATTTAGTGTACAAAGGTATACAAATAATGTTTGCAGGAAAGGAATACACATCTACAAATAGCTTTTTATGGGAATAGATGGTAAAAATTGAAAATAAGGTGTCTTCTATTTATTGGGGATAGCATTTTGAAGGTTAGGTACATTTTTAAAATGATAGGTGGGTGCAGGACAGCATTAGGTTTGAGTGCAAATGTAAATTTATAGCTGCACCCCTACATGAGAGGCAGTGTCCCACATTTTCGTGATGAAAGGTTGAGAGTTACATGTCTAGCTTTAATGAAGTGATATTTGTTTTATATATCAGAGCTGCAAAAACTGCTGGGTGCAAATGCCAGGACAACTGTCCTACATGTAAAGCTACACAGCCTAGCTTTTCAGCACTAGTCAACTCTTGTATGAAAGTTAAAATGTAATGTTCTCTAAGAGCATATAATGTGTATACACAATTGTTAATTGTCAGAAAGTCTGATATATGTGGAGCTTTTCTCCCAGGGCCTCCGTTAAAAATGGGTTTCTGATCCAGTCAGACTTTCCCGGTTAACAAATATCAAAAATAAGTAATTTTTTTTACACATATCCTAGAGCTTTGCCGTAAAGATGCAACATTCAAAATATGGTTAACAAACTACTTTAATATTTAACTAAAAGTTACCATGATGTTCCACTGAACTGCCTTTGACAACCTAGTCATGAAAATTATACACCACACACATACTACCCTAAAAATTAAGTACTCAGTGACAGTCGTCGTTAAATGATGCCTACACATAAAAGACAGAGATCAGCTGAAGCCATAACACAACAAAAATAAAGTATGAAAATTTCAAACATGAAACAGAGTTTCAACATTAGCAAAGATGCAGAGTAGCAGGATGTGCCATGTGCTTTAAAGCAGAAGCACAGACAGCAGTCTAACAACATGTTTTTAATACTACAGCTCTTAAATACACACAAATCATGCTCAAATGCTACACAAAATGTACAGAGACATGAACATACTTCTAAATATATACAATACTTTGCAACAAGAAACACCAAAAATATCAAACCAGTTCACTCTAAACCTGAACATCAACTGTCCATTCTTCATAAAACATACCTCTGAATAACAAGCAGAAACAGATAGACAAAAATTTCCTTTTCATATGTACTAGTTTAACTTCTCCCGCCATGATACAAATTCTCCATATCACAGTCACTTTCCAAATAGTGTCACAGATTAGTAGCGCCAGACCAAACGGAAACAATTGTGAAGCATTACTGGGAAATGTATTTTGTTTTTATTCTGTAAGTAAATCTAGAAAAAGCTATGTAGTGGCACAAAACCCCGACTTCACGTGTCCAGTTTTGAATGAAATTTAAAACCAGACTGTCTGGTCAAAAACCGGACAGGTGGCAACCCTATCAACAATACAATTTTGCAGAAATGCCCCTGGCTAGATGAAACTGGTCCTGTTCACTCTCGCTGAGAAAACAGATAGGCCTCTAGACAAAAGATTTCACTGCAAATTAAAGGTAACAGAAACAGAAATCCAGCTCTATCACTACAAAAAGGACAGTAAAACCCATTGTACAGATTACAGAGATGTTAAATCAAAAGTGCAGAAGTTAATTGAGAATAAACACTTATCTATTCCCAATATCACAGTAGGCATTATGTCAGTCTCTCTGCAGCTTAGAACCGCTTCAGCAAACCAGTATATCTGACTTAAAACACTGGCTATTAAAGGTAGAGGAACAGAAACCTATCCAATCAACAATACAGTTTTGCAGGAATGCCCCTGGCTAGATTAAACCAGTCCTGTTCACTCACAGAGAAACAAATAGGCCTCTAGACAAATGATTTCACTGCAAACTGAGGGTAACAGTAACAGAAATTCAGCTCTATCATACAACAAAAAGGACAGTGAAACCAATTGTACAGATTACAGAGCTATTAAATCAAAAGTGCAGAAGTTAATTGAGAATAAATACTTATCTTTTCCCAATATCAGGGTAGGCAGTAGGTCAGTCTCTCTCTAGCTTAGAACAGCTTCAGTTAAAGCATGGTTTCAACTTTCTTCCTTCTAACAATGTTAAAATTCCTAATCTTATTGTGGATTTTAAACTTAAAGTTAAATTTGAAATACATTTTTGAAGGAATACCTAAAATTGAGCAAGGTGACATTGCTGTTAAAAAGAAGAGCACCTATAATCCTCCATTCCACTCTCCTTTACAAGCTTTCAGTACTTTATGTGAAAGTCAATTTAGACAGTTAAATTATGGTAATTCAGTTTTTTCTAACCTCGGTCACAAAGAGCAGTAGGCATTAAACAATTTAGCATCTAACAAGGAATTATGACTGATGAAGGCAGACAAGGGGGGGGGGCGGTTCAGTAGTAGTTATGGATTCCAGTGCATACAGTAAGGCGATCTTTGAAATGTTAAATGACAAGACAGGTTACAAGGCTGTGAGTTATGACATCATTAAACAGAGTTTTTCAAGAGTAGATACTATTCCACTCAATTTATTCAGTGAAGGAAGTATTGACTACACAACTTAGTTATTTACAAGTTTAGTATCCTAGGTTAGCAGTGCTGTTTGGTATTCCAAAAGTGCACAAGAATCCAACTCAGCCCCTTTTTGTCCGATAGTGTCTGCAGCTTACTCCAAAACTGAATCTATTTCTTTATGGCTTGACAACTTACTCAATCCAGTTGTCCAAAAGTCACGGTTTTATTTACGTGACTCATGGCACTTATTGGAACTTTTGAGTAAAGTGGAAGTCAATAACACGTCCTTCTTTTTTGCATCACTCAATGTTACTTCCTTTTATACCTGCACTGACCATGATGTTGGCCTGGATTTCCTTATGGAATATTTGAGTGTGCATACAGACATTAGCAATGCCACTATTAACAATATTTGTGTACTGACTAAAGTAGTGTTGAATAACAATTTTTTTCATTTTGAGGATAAATTATTTCAACAAATTTCCGGTGTAGCTTTGGGCTCCGGTGTGGCACCTTCATTTGCCAATTTGGTCATGGCATAGTGGGAAAAGACATTTCTTGAGTCACCCATTAGCTGGTCATATTATGTTCTATAGATGATACACAGATTTGTTTTTTCTATGGAAAAGTGACTATTCTGATTTCCTTCTTTTTGTAGAAGATTTAAACAAAAGCACAAGTTTTCTTAAGTTCACAATAGGTGGGTTTGGGGAAGAAATAGACTACTTAGATATACATTTGACTTTTGATAGGTCTATTTCAAAATTTTCCAGTAGTATTTACAGGAAACCCACATTTGTCAACCAATATTTACATAAAGAGAGCTTACTTAACAGCATTAAAAAAGGTGTTAAGGGTCAATTTATTAGGCTTAGCCATTTGACCAGTGAACAAAGTGTATTTTTAGTAGAAAAAGAAAGGCTTATTCACTTTTTTCTAAGTCAAGGTTATGAGTTATTTTGGTTGAAACTTATTGTTGATGAGGTGATAGAACTTAAGAATAGTTTAGCTTGTCCAATTTTGTGTATTTCCAATCATGATAATTTTTTGACACGATTAAATTTGTCACATGTTGGATCACCAGGTTGTAATTACACTTTGGCCTTTCCCATACCTATCGCAAATCAAATGATGAGTGTTAGGGCCATTGTGTCTGAAAACTGAAAGGTTTTAATGGGTAATCCAGATTTAGTCAGAGTTTTAGGTGATAAGCCATTATTTACCTATAAAAAAGTGGTGAACATAAAAACTATTTTAGAAAGGGGTTCAGAACCAGCACAGCAAGTAGTAAGACACAGGGCAAGTACATTTCCATGTGGCCACTGTAAACAATGTAGATATATGCTGAATTGCTCTTCAGTGGAATTTAAGCATATACACAGACAAGTATGGGCTAAATATTTTTGTACCTGCAACACAACATGTGTGGTTTATTGAGCTTTTTGCAACTCCTGCAATTGTTCTTATGTAGGGAAATATTTTCGGACTTTGAGTAGAAAGATTCACGAGCATACATTAGCAATTAAGAAAAGAGATTCTAGTAATGCTTTGGCTCATCATGCCTTTGTCTGTGTTAACTTCAAAACAGTTTTCCTTTTTTGTTCTTAAAAGATTGATTATTGATAGATTCAGTGGAGATTTTAAATCCATTTTAAAATGCAAAGAGAGTTTATGGCATATTATGTTGATGGCTGATCGTACACCTGATCTTAATGAGACCATTAACATAAAATGTTTTTTACAACAAAGCAGATTGTGAAATTCATACATGTCTGCACAGATTCCATGATTATATGTATGTTATATATATTTTTATATATTAGTTTATTTATTGTAGAAGGGTAGTGCAAGCACTTTTTGCTGCTATAGCTTTAAATGTATATGGACACTTATTTAGGTGTGACATTGGATTTTTCATGTCAAGTGACCATTTGAAACATTATTTAAATAGTGTGTTAGCAAAGGTTGATTTTCTGATGAAGTTCTGATTTTATTAAAATGAACGAAAACGCTAAGATTTGTGTCCATTTTTCTTCCTCCATTTTTACAGTTCAGTGCTTTGTACACAGTTTCTTGGAGTTTGGTGGTCTGCGTTTGTTTAAACGTAAATATTAATTTATACCTGTAGCTCATTTTTTGTGTACATCTTTTTAACATCCGTAGCTTTTTGGCATCAGTATGTGTTTGAAGGATAAATTCCTTAGCAAAGTGAATTACCAATTAATAATAGCACACACAGGGGTGAGATTTAATAAATAAATTAAATAAAATGGCACTAAGATTGTTATTTTAGGATGCATTACAATGTAGATATCCACCATTTATTATTTGTTGTTCATAAGGTCATATTTGCACTGATGGAGTGATCCTAATCTGAGGATAGTAATAGTGATGCTAAAAGTAAAAAGTAGCAATGGCCACAGATTTAGAGCAACTGATTAGCTTAAGGGGCCCATGATGGGGGGACAAAAACTGCAAATAAATATTAAGTGGTGTATGTGGGAGCTTGCCTATAAAAAATATATGTGGTACTCTGGGTAATGATGATTGCTGAAAACATTCAAAAAATATGTAGGTATGTTTCTTGATCAAAATGTAACCTTTCATGTACATAACAAACAGCAGTAGGCGGATGTGGTACTCTGGCAGTGTAAGGTGTTTTCTAACATGCTAACTACTGCTGCCAGAAGTTCCATTTTCAAAAGTGTCCTTATCCACGGGATTGACTATGCTTTACCACCTTATCTGTTTTCACTCTGAGCATAACTCTTTTGCAAACCAAAAAAAATAAAATTCTAAGTTTCATGGACACTGCCAATAAAAAGGAACATCAAAGTATTACCTCTGAAAAAGCTAAATGGCTCTCAGTTGAAGCCAAGAGCACAGTTCCTACAGAATATACTTGTGTTTAAACTTATGATTACCCGTTACTTATTACCATTAAAACTACTGCTATTTATTAGACACACCCTATGCTTTAAGAAGTCAGGATGGGTTACACATTCAAAGACCCACATATTCCATTGCCACTACTGAAAAGGCCTCCTGAAAACCAGCCTCCATATTACAGAATTTCCTCTGACATTTTTCAAAACATTACTGAGCCAACCTTTTCAAACTAGCTGAAACAACATGTGTGTGAAAAATATAGGTGAACCTGTTTCAAGGATACAGGTTCTACAACTACTGAGCTGTATTCTGCACAATTGAAGTCTTGCACCAAAGCTTATTTACAGAACTATTGTTTTACTTTTGCACTAGTTATGTATACTTTTTGTATATTATGTTCATTTTTAAAGTTAATTTAAATGAATACAATGATTAATGTCTTTCTTATTGTTATATATTCAATGTAATATATTTTTTATTGCCATATATTCAGTGCCATAATATGTGTATACCAATATTGGTTATGTTGTTACTGGCACGTATAGCTTGGTTGTGACTGAAAACAGTTCATACACCAGTTCACCTACCCAGTTAACTCATTCCCAGAAGCCACAGTACTTAATATTTAGTATGTTATTCTTCTATTTATATTTTTATCTAAATAAGTGGACTGGTCTCGATAACAATTCTTAATTTATTTATGAAAATAGGTATTACAAGTTAATGAGGTATTCATATTGGTTTAGCTTAACTCATTTAGTCTTGAGCAATAAAAGACTAATTCTCTTGCTCCTCAAAGGCTTTTAAGCCAGGAAGCTACTTGCTTCTTGAGAGGTTTTCTCCCAAATCCTCGAGGAACAGACCTCATATAATTTACAATAGCTCATAAGGGAAGAGAATTAGAGTATATACATATACTCTTAGTACTAAAATGTATCTGGTTGAATTGAATTATATTGAATATTTATGAAAGAAATTTATATTTCACTTATCAGAAATTAATTTATAATCAAACAGGTATTTCTTTAAGGGTGCAGGATGAAATCAACATATCAGCAGGTCCTTTCCATTAATGTATGGCAAGATTGGATAACATACTGCTATTTTGCTATACTGAACTATAAATATAAATGATGCATATTATATTTTAACTATTTTAAAGCAGAAATTTTAATCTGCAAAACTGTGCTTGTTAGATGGTAAGTATGTATTACAAAATCATGTTCTTCTAGGTTGTATATAAGATGTCAGCCTTCATTTATTTGTAGATTACACAACTTTTATAGTATTAATGGAATTATGAAAATACAGCTGATATTAACTGCTTTACAAAATAAACAACTGAATATCTTTACATTAGTCACAATGTTTTATGTAAATGTTTAGCAACTGGTACTATTTGTCTATACTACCACCAGTATGACACCACCAGAGTATATTTCTATATATTTAATGTACATATATGTAACTAATGTAAATATAGAAAAAAGTCATGTGTGTCATGATATTTTATAAATTTTCCTTAGAACTCCAGGCCTGTACATCATCTACTGATTTCCACTGGGCATGCCCAGTGAATTGTCAATTTGCAGATGGTACCTTGATTCTTAACACACAACTTTCCTTTTATGAGATTAGGTTCATCTATAGAATCCATCCAACCATTTATAACCCATTTTGCACACATGGGGTCAGTATGTCACTTCAACAGTGACAATTGTTTAGAGACAATGTTCACATGACTGGGTCTAACCCTGACCCTGTAGGCACAAAATTATTTAGTTATTATTATTATTATCATTACTGTTATTATTATTGTTAATGCAGAGTAGCTCAAACAAATACTTACCTGTGCCTGTATTTATATTTCCCAAATGTATGTAGTGTTATTTTTCTTCTAACCCCTAATATGACAGTATTGTGCTCTGTTTTTGAGCTATTAATGCAAATGTCGTTTTTATAGCTATTTCATTTTCTTTACAGTACTTCAAAGCATGTACATCACACAGTGATATTTTACTGAAGAGGCCTGTAGCAGATGTTACATTGCTTCTTAATGCGCAACCTGTTTGTGAGAAATTAGTGTCGTTATTAGAATATTGCTAATATTCATGCAGTCCCTGGTATTTAGATTCTGTGCATCCATGCTAATCGGTCAAGGCAGGTTGTTCAGTTAGCATGGTGAAGAGATTTTCCAGATCAGATTCATGGTAAATCCATAAAGAGAAATACCGGTTTAGTGGCTAATTGCCAAGTCTCTCAATTGAAGATTGCACTAGTTTGTCCCTATCAGACCAAGCATTATGGTAGTTTAGTGAACTCCCAGCACACCCGTGTGTGTATGTGTATATAAATATATTCATCCATCCATCTACAACTCCTTTTTCCCATTTGTGAGCATGGAATCAGGATGTCACTTAACCAGTGACAATCATCTAGAGCCAAGGTTTACACCACCAGGTGGCTTGATATATCTCTATCTATCCATATCTATATATATATATATATATATATATATATATATATATATATATATATATACATACATACACACACACATTCATGTAGCCACAAGCAAATTCCATAACACTTGTGTATACACACTCACAGAAACACTGACATACCCACACACATCTGTTCAATCACATTCATGCCAACACTGATGAACACAGATATCCATGCATAGACACAGACACACACACCTGACTCCATCATACTAAAATGTAGTAATGATATGAGCTTTAAATACTCCCAAAAGAGTAAATGGGTGACTGTTGTCAAAAGCAGGATTTGCTTTTTCACTGAGAGATAAAAATTAACTTGGTAGAATGATTCTCTTCCGCAGACTGCCACATTAGCATGCTGCTTCCCCAGCAAGATCTCCACAATGACCACTGCTTGGGAAAACAGTAGTGTGAAAGCAGTATCTGAACTGGGAAGACTTGCCATAATGTGGAAACCTTCTGAATTAAGGCTTCTACATTACCACAAATCTTGCTGAATCCTGCCTAGTATACCCCACATAGTTCTATTTCTTGTTGCATTTCTCTTACCCATGTGTGTTTCATATAACTTTTCCCTAATATCAACTGCTTGCATAGCCCCCATGA
Organism: Protopterus annectens; assembly: GCF_019279795.1. Classification (NCBI taxonomy): domain Eukaryota; kingdom Metazoa; phylum Chordata; order Ceratodontiformes; family Protopteridae; genus Protopterus; species Protopterus annectens. The sequence continues at coordinate 1,861,772,302 of NC_056731.1, read as the reverse complement.
AAATTTGGAAAATTAATCATATATTTGATAACCATTTAAAACACTCTTCAGCAACTTAAGCTCTGTACACTCCATAGCAATGGTTTTACTTTGAATACTTCTGGCATCTTATTAGCTTGCATATGCCATCTTGCTTTCTAATGTATGACCTCCCATTCATAAGCTATTCATTGCAGTATTGGAATAATGTTCGTATTAATACAGTGTACCTAAAATAAACAGTTCCATCTCTTCCTTGTTTGTATTACCTAAGTGTGTTTAGTGCTATTTTCCCTTAACACTCTGCTTGTAGAGCTCCACGGCATGACAGTAGCAGACTCCAGTTTTAATTTATTCATTATGCAGATATGGAAAATATTTCATACTTGTCATCCCATTTTACAAACAGTCTTCAGAGACTTGGGTCCCGTATGTACCTCAGTCATGATTTCAGCTGTCATATCCAGTTTGCAAATGCCACCTTACTTTCTAATGCACATCTTACTGTTTGTGGTATATTACTATCAGCATTAGAATGTTAATACTAATTCTGCATGCTTCAAACAAATGGTTATATTTTTCCTCTGTTTCTCTTGGCCAAGAGTGGTTAGTACCATTGTTTCTCTTGCACTCACAGCTTGGAGGCCCATCTCTAATCTTACAGAATTCATATTATGTCCCCACCCTAACAATGTTCACTTTAGTGTTCTGTTTTCCTGTGAGTTTACAGACAGACTGCCCCCAGAAAGCTCTGCTTCTGGTGAACACCACTGATGTCTGTTCATGAAAAGCTATGAAATGATTTAATAAGTAAAGCCATCAGCCATCCATATACACTAAAAATTAAATTACGAATAGTACATCTTTATATATTTCACTAACTGTATATCAACATTTTAATTAAATCAAATATGGACATTATGTATTATAACCTTTTGCAAATACTCTTCAACACCTCATTCCTTGTATATCCCACAGTGATGCTTTTCCTGTGGACACCTACTGCTCATGACATATTACTGTTAAAATTAGAATACTGTCATTAGTAATATAGTATAATTAGGTTGAATAGTCAAGACCTCAGGTACAATATCCAGTTACCTACTGATTCCACCTGTAAATAAACATACACCAACTTATGTTTATTTACTATTCTTTTTGCATACAAGTCTAAATAGGGGTGGGGTGGTGGGCATGAGTCCAAGTCCAGTGTCGGCAAAGTTACATATTCAGATGATTAGTTTTGCTTGTCATGTCATAAGATCACACTAATTATGTCAAATACACACACAGTTCATCCTCCTGAAAAATGGCAAACTTAACACACAAATGGCTATCCAAGACTATTGCTGGCACATAAAATGAAGGGACATAACCCTGTAATTGTAAGAAATATTGTAGTCAGTTTCTCAACAAAATGACATGATATCACCTATTTAAAAAAAAGCTTTTTTTCTGTTGATTTCATATCAAGAAGTGTGCACAGTTTTATCTTTGTATAATGTACTTTTCTGTTTACTTGTCTTGTCTAAACATGGGGGGGGGGGGACTCAAGTCCAATAAAAAGAAACCACCTATCTATATATTTATAACATTTTCATGTAATGACAGTTCAGTTAAGAAGTACTCAAGGTCATTAAATTTCCCATACGGAACAGAAGCTCAACACAATAACCTGAATGGAAACCATCTGTAATGAATGATATCAGACTATGTCCAAAAACCTGTCCAGAGGCTCTGTATGTAAGAGGGCATATGTCTGTTCCCTTGACAAAACACACACAGGCAGTATAAGATCTCAGTGAATTCTGGTAGGAGACGTGAATAGGATGCCATTCCACTCTCAAAGATTTCAATTCATCTGAATCCTGATTTTCAAGGCACAACAAGCTGTACCTGAACTGGCCAAAGTAACGTTTCAATTTATTACTTTCAGATATTATACACAGTCCACACTCCTACCAGTAATTATTTTAATGTGATAAGGTGGCTGCTTTCATATGTGCGCTGCCTGTATGTCAGATGTCCAATTCTGGTGATTATCAGGAATGTGTAATTATCTCCAGCCAAAACAAAAATGGAAACTGGTGAAATATGTCACAGAATGACAGCAAATTTAACTTTTCTAAGAAGAGAATATAAGGTGTGCTTTTGTTATGTCATAAGAATGCAGTATGTCAGTAATATAGAAAAATAAAACAATACAGACGCTGAGAATGCTAAGATGAAAACGGAGTACAAAACACAATCAAATGCCATTTTACTCCCAAGGATTTCCCTGTATCTCCATCATGAATTACAACATAACATGGACAGAATATAGAATATGGAATGACATTAGTAATGTATTCTAATTTGTTGCTGTCATCCAGTGTAGTGTCCTCACTTCAACAGTTTTAAGCACATTTATTAAATTATCACTTGTGACTTAGACCAATTTACATTTATATAAAAGTAATCAAACTGTACAAACAAGTTCACGTTTATAAACATTATACTTCTCATATATTGCTATATATCATATAATGTAAGCAACATTACATAAATTATTCAGTTCCTGCCCCTTTTTTAAACAAAAAAGATCTTTATTAAACCATCACTTACAACATAGGCAAGCATACAATTATATAAATGAAAACAAACCACACTGACACAATCCTAGTTGCCAACATTTTATATCATAAACCATACTGACATACTCCCAGTTGCAAACATTATAGATCACTCATCTACCCAGTCGTTTTCAGTCAAACATTACATAGCTCATTTAATTCCTGCCTTTTTTTTAAACCTCATTCCTCCCCTGTATGTATTGTTCATCCAATTCCCATTTTTTCCTATGTAGTTTGCTCCTACCCTTTTATAAAGATTTTCATTCTAGTTGTTTCATCTCTGTTAGTATATTCACTACTTCTAGTATAGTTGGTTTAGATTTTGATTTCCATTTTCTAGTAATTGCTTTTTTGGCAGCCACCATAATTAGACGCAACAAGACCTTACCATGTCTAGGCAATTCTGATTCTGCATTTTAGCTCAGAAAAATCATCTCCTTCATCACACCAATCTGCCCATCCAGAATCTCCAACAGTGCATCCCGCAGGGAATCCTTAAAGTCCGCCAACTTACTGCACCCTAAATATATTTCCAATTACCCTTTTCTTCCGTGTCACACCTCCAACATTTGCTAGCTGCCAGAGGAAAACATTCTCTGGAGTCTACTTGGGGTATAAAAGTATCTATCTAAACATTTCGAAGCAAAAATCCTAAAGCCTTCACTCCAACATTGATCACCTTTTTACTGTTATTAGTTCATCCATAGACTCCCCTGAACAAGTACATAATCAGTTGCTTTGCCTGAAATAATTAACAATGTGCACATTTGTTTCAAACCAAATGGCAAATAGAGCACCCAATTGTAGATAGAAATGATGGCCCATATCTCTGTACCTGTGTCAGGTGTTGCAGCCTTCATGCAAACATTTTCTCTTGAACAGGATGGGAAATAACAGAGTACAGTAATTGCTATATTAGACTATTAATGATACTTAGTACTAAAGGTATATAACTCTGTAACTGATTGAAATGCTATAACAAATTTATCAGAATAATGTCATGATCATGCCTACAAAATATGCTTTGGTAGTGATTGCCAGTATGACTTACAGCGAAAAACTTCAGCTTCATAAAATGTGTTTTACTGCATATCAGTCTAATCTGAGGGTACTAATTGCCAGTGTAAGTACACTGAAAGGCTTTTAAGATGAGAGCTGGGCACCAAACTCTTGATTCCTGAAAAAAAGATGAAACAGCAGTCATGCTTTTTTTTCAGAATAATTCTATACCCTATTACCTACCCTTCCATACATAAAACACTCACACACTCTCTCACACACACACACACACACACACACACACACACACACACACACACACACACACACACACACACACACACACACACACACACACACACATGACTATATAGCAGACAATCTCATTTTTATGTAGCTAAACTATATAATATTAATAAATGTCTCATTTCATATGGTACTGTAGTATGGCCAGTTAAAATACTAGTACAGTGCTTAAAACTTTGTCTCATAAACTGTCAGCATAACTCCATGCTTAGATTAAAAAAATAAGAATGTTAATATCCTGTAAACATGCTGTAATGTCTGGAAAATTGCTCAACTTATTCTGCCAAAAATATGTTCTTATTACAGTGATCTCAGATAATAAAAGGGAGAGCAAAATTAACATATGGTATTCCAAACATGGACTGTGTATTTATGCCGAACTCCTTTACTTAGTAAACTATTTTCAACCATTAAGGATAAAACTGCTTTTCCATTTACAGTAGAAGATAAAAAATGCACTTAATACTGAAACACTGGAGTAATGAAAAAGCTTGCTTCTTTCTTTTTTAGTGTCTGATATTCAAGATATGGTGCAAGCACAAACATACAGTGCTAGAATAGTAATAATGCTGCATATCACTGATAATAAATACTTGAGTTATTGGACTAAAGAACATGTCCAGATGGTATGTTGCTAAGTAATCCACACATGATTATTTCTAAGCAGTGATACAAGGTTTGTAATGCCAAAATCTTAGAAAAATGCATTTACTCCCAACTCTTTGCCCACCTCCTTAATCACAAACTCCTCTCCCCCACACAACATGGCTTTAGGCCAAAACATAGTACCAGTACTGCCCTGCTATCTTTCACAAACACCATTCAAGATCTTATAAACAGAGGCCAAATACTCTCCTCCATATTCCTTGACATGTCAAAAGCCTTTGACACTGTCTCCCACCAGATCTTACTAAATAAACTATCATCCCATGGCCTCAACACAACAGCCCTGTCCTGGTTCCATAGTTATCTCTGTAACCGTTAGCAACCCACCAAATGGGAGAACACCCTGTGCCCCCTTCTACCCATCACTGATGGTGTACCCCAAGGATCCATAATTGTCCCCCTTCTCTTTACAATTTTTACTAACAACCTCAGCTCTTCAACGCAACTAGTCTCCATAGTCCAATATGCTGACAACTCTACATTAATCTGCACAGCCCCCACCCCCCAGGACCTACAAACAAAAATGCAAAAATCTTTCCAGGACATGGAAAACTACCTCACTAGCCATCAACTCATACTTAACCCCAACAAAACCAAGTTAATTGTCTTCAATTACAATAAGCCCAAAACATGTCTGACTCCACTTTCTATCCTTTCCACAAATGTAACCAAATAGATCCCACCAGCCAAGCTAAACTTCTAGGTGTCACAATCAAGTGATGACCTAAAGTTTGACACCCATATCTCCCTCACCATCAAAAAAGTCCACTCCAGACTTGGCACCCTTTACAGAATTAAATCTTACCTTACAGACAATGCCAGACTAGCCACTGCCCACACACATCTACTCTCCACCCTCCTCTATGGCTCCCTAGTATTTACAAACATTCGTAAATCTGACCTAAATAATCTGGAATCATGCTACAACAAAATCTCCAAGTTTGCCACAGGCCACCCTTACAGAACCCACCACTGCTCTGTACTCTCCCAACTTAAATGGTTAGAAATACCAAACCTTCTAACATTTAACCAACTGTCCATAGCCCACAATATAATTCACAAACCTAACAGCTGCCCGGCACTCACCAATCTACTCCAACCCAACAGCAATCCTAGAGCTCTAAGATCCACAAATAAATTATTGTTAAAGATTACCCAAGCCCACAACAAACAGGGCACTGCCCTTTTTTCCCATAAAATTGCCAAATTGGGAACACTCTTCCTTAACCTACGGCCAAAAACCCAGCATTTATGAGTTTAAGGAACATCTAGCAAAACACTGGCTCTACACCTGCCATACTCCTGATTAAGCTACCTACGACTCCCTTACATTACCCTAAACTAGCTCATTCTCAAAGCTACAACTATTAACAGCTGAAGGCTATCTTGATTCTACACTCAGTTTCAGTTAATGTATACACACATACTGATTTGTCTTTAACTGTTATGTAGACTGCATTTCTCTGTCTTACAATTACTGTATCACACTGTTCTCACTATTAACTCATGCGACCAGTTTTTATCTCTAACTGTGCCATTTTTTTTGTTAAATTTGTTAAGTTATTTGTTATTTATTATATAACGAAGTTCTTTACTGACTTGTTTTGTACATTGTTGATTAATGCATGTTCAATTTGATTGTTTAATACTGTCTGTTGTATGTATGGAGCTTTTCTCCCCAGGCCTCTGCTGAAAATGGGCCTCATGCCCAGTCAGACATTACCTGGTAGACAAACAAAATAAATAGTATCAAAGGCCTTGGCCAGGTCTAGATATGATCTATGCACTGCATAACCACTATTCACTGTTTCAGTTACTTTTTCAAAGATATTAAAGGGTTAAAGAAGCAGGACATTACTTTGATAAAGCCAAATTGATTAAGGTCCCGGGTTAAGTGGTTTTCAATGTCCAGATTAATGATGATTGAGATAATGCACTTCATAGCTTTATATATGAGGCTAGTGAGACTAATGAGTCTGTAGTTGCCATGGTGTGTGGTTGGGCCACCCTTGTGTAATGGCATTACAGTGGCTGTTTTCAAGGTTTCAGGAATATAACCAGTGGAGAGGCTTGTATTGGAGTTTAACTAGGGGTTCAGAAAGGTCATATTTGGCACTGATAATTTAGGCAACCAATTATTTTATCAGGTCCGTGGATGGAAGTATTCTTATTCTTTGTGCTAAGAGAACTTGTTCTCTAGTAATTGTAGAGGGTGGCTGGAATTGTGGAACCTGTGGGACAGCTATAACTGTGGGTGGAGTAAAACTTGCACTAAATTTTTTAGCTAGGATTCTGGCCATTTCCTTTGTGTCAGAGAGTGTAGTATTATTGCGTACTAGCTCTGCCACTGTTGAGTGTTAGCTCTTAACATAGTTAAAGAAAGATTTGTAGTTAGTTTTGGTTTTAGTGGCTGTGTTAAGTTCATACTCAGCTTTGAGTTTGTAATTGTTCCCTTAATCAGATTAGTTTGTGTGTGTTCTTAAGGGAGGAAGAATGAGACCTCTTACAAACATTAAGCAGTTTCTTTCTCTTGTTATATAATTTTATTCTGCCACAGTGATTTGCTTTTTAATCTTATACTTGTTGCAGATAGGGACTGCCTCATCAATACAGCTATTTAAGTGGGTATAGAAGTCAGAGGCATAGGTAGCAGCTTTAGAAACAGGATCCTTCAGAGGTGAATTGCAGCAGATTTTATTCAAGTCATCAAGTAAATGAAAGTTCACTTTTGAGAAGTCTCTAAACATTGAGCTATTTACAGTGGAAGTACCACCAGTTTTAAAGGAAAAGGTCAGTAAATTATGGTCTCATTTAACATGACATGATGATACATATGGAGCTGTGTAAGAAGTGGCCATATATGTGAGGACTTGATCCAGGATATTGGGCTCCTAGTCAGATGGTTAACTCTTTGTGAAAGAGAGGTAGCATTTATATTGTCAAATAAGCACTGGGCATGCTGACTATTGGCAGTGTATGTCAGCAAGTGAGATAGCCCCCTAGTAGAAACGTTTTGGATTTAATGTGAATTGCTAATGTGTAAAGATAGCTAGCATGCTCAGAATGGGACATAGAAGGTGCTCCATAGCCAAGTATGAAGTGGTAATTAGTTTTGTTTATAGTGATTTGGACTTTTAGGAGTGGTTTCCCAAGGAAGCTGTCATGAGGTGATGATATCCTTGACACACACTAATACTGCCCACAATTACTAGAGGGTCATGTGATAGGTATTATACCCAGGAACAGAAGGAGTGCTTTCATTTCTCTGAAACCTTGTTTCATTATGTTAGCTCTCAGTAATGTTATTGGAGTACATTTTCCGGTAGTCACATTATTTGGGCTGTATTACTTTTATTTTTAATTTAATCTTTTTATTTAACAACTTTGCAGAACAGTCCATATTATCACATCTGGCAGCAATCATAGACAGAATTACATCACAACATTGATTTACATAAAGTGAACCCTATCTGTATGACTCTCTCCTGTACATACACCCCTTTATACCCCACAAACAAATTCATATTTTCACCTAAAATTTTCACCTACTATTCTAACACTTTCAGTTTCAATCCTATTTGTAAGAAACTGGTAAGGAATATTTCTCCACATTCTGTTAATCTTGCCTCTGCTAATTTCCTAACGCTGCCTAGGTTCCACTTGTGAATATCAGTTTTGTCTACCTTCCCTTTATACTTCCAAGCTTTAGCAATTTCCATTTCCCCAAAAGTCCAAATGAAGTCCATCTAGTTCATCAGGATCAAAGAGTCCCAGTTTTCTCTCCTAACTCAGCACCCTATCACCTACTTCATTCTTTCACTGTCTTGCTTCCAAATCTTTCAGTAGCCACACATCCTCACCACGAATGTATATTATTTGCACTCTTCTGTCCACATTGCCAAATCTGTTATCCTGGTTTAGATGCTGCTTTCAAATCTGACAGGGGTTCTGCACCAAATATGCAATATTCTCTTCTGCATGTCCCACGCTGGTACCTCTATCATTATCATTGTTTTTGATAGTGAAAATATCAGTTTTGTTTCTCATATGCTATCATCTATTCTTTGTCATCATATCATAGTTAATGTATTATGATTAATCGTTTTGATATGGTGAGTTAAGGAAAAGTAAGTAACTGTTAGATGTTAAATGTGAAAGGTGCCTCGTACTTGGCTTTTCAGTAAACATGCAGCAAAATAGTAAAAATGATGTGTGGGAATCATGCAGTTGTTTTCTATGAAGATGTAATACAACTTAGGAAATGAACTGATTTGGGGCAGACTGCCAGAGGCTCTTTAAGATTACCATAAAGAATGAGTTTTTTTTCTCTTGTGTTGAAGTATTGCAGAAGAAAGGTTACTTTTAAATGTAGAAAACTCCAGAAAGCAGGCTTATGTGGAGTCTCTTGACAGGGGGAATGAATTTGTCTAGATAGACTGCACTGATTAGATGCTGTGACAATTGGGGAGAGATGCGCGAAGGCTGCCAGCCTAGTCAAATAGAATTTGATATATAATTCTGGCTTTTGTAAATAAATGTAAAATGCAGGCATGTTTTCTTGAGTGTAAAAGAATACTGTGAAATGTGGAACTGCAAAATATGTGACAACATTGCACTCTACTGGCCCAGTGAAGCATATTGTGACCCTTTCATGTCAGAATTAGGCTCCTATGAGTCTGGATGAAGGTTTCATGCCCATTGTTTTAAGGCTAGAGTTTATGACCAAATTTACATGTGGATGGTGCTTTGTTGCTCTGGTTTCTGTTAGAGTATACATATGAAATGACTTTTATTGTTGTAAGTTTCTGAGCAAGTATTAGATTGCTAAATAATGCAGTTTGGGACCTGAGAACTCAGACCAGGTGTCAAGATAATGCAGTATGAATACTGGGAAAACCTAAGTGTCAAAATGATGTAATTTGGGAGGGCCTCAGCAGAACTGTTGGTTAGTGTTTAAAAATTATTGTTCAACAAGAGACTTGAAGCATTTTGATCTTGGATGTCTAACTCTGCACTCTGCCTAAGCTCACATGTAAGTTTCCAGCACTGTGATTTCTTGTAGGAATAGTTACAGCTAGTAAAGATTAATTGGGTATTTTTCTTTGAAATCAGACCTGTCCTACTGTATTATTTTAAGTTTTTGTGTGATCTCTGAACTCTTAGGTATCTCTGTGGTGTAGTAGTTTTGTCTTGTGTTTTAATTATTTATTAAATATTTTAAAACCTTCTACCTGTGGCTGGTTTGTGTAGAGATAAATTATGCTCTAGAGTACATTGCATATTTATAGAGTTTACTGTAATAGGCCACTCTAATAAGCCTAGACTGAATAGTCATATTACCATTGGATAATAATATTGCACAGTAATAAATGGACACCCTTTTAAGGGCCTTTTAGTAGCCGATATTATTAGCTGGGTGGTGGCAGGGATTACTACCGTGTGGTCTGGGTAAAGGGGCACAGCTGGAGAATCTGTGACAGCCTTTCCCAGGAGTGTCTGTGAAGTTGTGTAAATACTTATCTCAAAGTGTGTGTGTATTGTGTCAGCTGCTAGTTGGACAGAGAGGGTACTGGAGGTTTTAGCTTGCCCAACTAGGCTGAGACCTGGACCCTATAGCTGTGCCAGTGGGAAGTCTTATTGGGGACCTGGTGAGCAAGGGAGCAACCAGCCCCAGACTGACTGAGATCTCTCTGTGCACTTAAGGGAAATTGTACTTTACTGTGTGTATTAGTTATCCTTTCCTCTCTTCTAGGAGATGACCTCCCTGGTGTCAGTGGTGAGGATTGAGGCTCCTTGATTGCTGGGCCAGGGCACGGTCGTCACAGATGCCTTTCAGTGTTGTATAGTTTCAGATCAACCCTCTTGGACACTTGACAAATTCTCAGACCTTTCCTAAATTTTAGAGTGCAACTATTGAGATTGTATTGCCTTGCTTCTAAAGTGTGCACAGTGAACTGCAACTCTGAGACAGAAGCTCAAGCCTGGGATTAATTTATTGGTAAGACTGTGTGTCTACAGCATGCACTTTCAAGTCAGAGGTATTTATCAGTCTTCAACTACTGGTGGTGGAGATAAGGCCAGATTAGCTGTTAGATGGTGTTTTTCTATATACTGTCTGCTTAATTCAGTTAATTTTTATGCATTTGTGCATGTGTATAGCTGTTTGTATGCTTAATTTCACAAAGATCATTTCTCATCTCTTTATTTAATTTTAAATGTTTGTGGGGGTGGTTTGTTTTAGTTTAACAATATGTATATTAAACTGATGCAGGGTTCCATCTTTTGAAGAGTAACCATTATTGCTGCCAAACAAGTATATTATGGTTGGCTTATTTTAAGAGTGGACAGAAACTATGTTCTTGGTGTTCTAGATTGGTGTATCTGGTATAGGATTTACCAAACTGACAGGAAAAAGCCCACTGGTACTGGCAGGGGTATCATTAAGCCCTCCTTGGAAATGTGTGTATCTGTGTGTGCAGATCTTGTCCAAGTTTCAATTAATGTTAGTAAGACTGCATTAAAAGGCATTAGAATCAGAGTGACTTGGGTGAAATCCTAGGGATCATAGGAAGTTACCGCGCTAATGGCCCTAGGGCCCTTAAAAGCCTAGCCAAGTTCTACCCTTATTTCCACGATCAGCACTTATTGCCCCTGAAAATTAAACATTCAAATGTCATACTAGGCTAATTTCCCTTGTTCATTTTAAGCCTAGCCAATTACCCTATGTGAGAACCCCAAACCCTGCATCTTGTGCCTGTAAAGTAAACACATTAAACATTATACCAACCTCGCATTATTCTTTTCTGCATTGTAATGCTTTCTTGGTTGTGGCAGGTACATATCATAACCCAAGGCAATAGTATGCATTTGCCACATGCTCAAAAGACTGGTCACCCCTCCCATAATTTGTCATCAACAGTGCAGATCTGGAAAATGTAGTCCATGACCATTAGATTGCAGTTGGTACTAGTAGTGAAATGTGTACACCCATTCTTTGCACACAGTTGGATTGAAGTCATGTAGATATATTGTAAACTGGGCTTGTATAGCCTGTGAAACCGTGTGTGTACTGTTGCAGTCAGAAGGTAAGTTTACAGCATTATACCTTGCACAGCAGTTATTTTTTATTCAGACTAGTTAGAACATGGGTTAAAATTATTCTGCAGAGTTGAAAAAATGTGATTCTTACATGACAAAGGAATGCAAGTTGAAAGGAATCCAATATGTTGGTAAAACCAAGAATGAGATGGCATCTTCTATGTCCACTAAACTTGGAAATAGCCTGATTACAACTGACTGTGAGCACAGAGTATACAACAAAGCAACTCAGTCCATTCTCTGATGCCCTCGAAACAAATAAAATAGAAAGACTAGAGATGATGATGAAATGTCTGAGAGTCACGATAGCTGAAAGAATGAAACAGCTTGCAGTATCAAGGAAGTAAGGACAGAGGTAGGCTGAAGCTGCAGAGAAGCAAAAAGTCTGAAATAACTGGAAAAGAAACATAATCAATTCTCACCAAACAAAAGTGAGAATGAGGGGATGAAAACCCAGTCCTTGAAGTCAAGCACACCACTAAATTGTTTCCACACTGGAAAAAGGGTAGATCATTTTGATGTTTTTTACTTGGGTACTTAAATGATGAAACTCATTAGAAGCAGTAGGTAAGGAGTTCAACTCTGCTGCTTACAAGTAGACAATGCATGATTTGTCAGAAATGTCATTCTCTGATTATTTCGACTACATGAAAGCTAAAATGTTCTTTTTGAATGTTTTAAACTTGTGTCTGATACTTGTAGTTAAAATAAATTGTAAACTATAGGAAAAACTCAACATAGAATCCATTGTATCACTGCAGAAGTAAGCATTTACTTCAAGGGATGGGTGAGTTGATATCAAATTACTGCTTCTGAAATATTGGAAGACTTTATAAGGTGGCAAGCACTTGGTGTTGCCTGTAAATATGAGAATCTGCTTGATGGACTGGTGAAATACCTCAGCAGAAGAGATTAATAAACAAAAAGGATGACATCTACCTAGCTATCAGAGCACAACTGCAAATAACTCATTACCAAGCACAAGGATATAACAGAACATATGGATTAGTCTAAACTTTCACTAATATTGCACAGCAAAGGGGGAAACCACTGGCTTGAGTACATGTCAAAATGTAGGGGTTAGACATTTCTAGTGTAGCCAGCTGGTCCATGAATAGTGTCAATGTCCACAGGAACAAGATGGTGAACAAAAGTCATGTGAGAGAGCTAGTAGAAGTATACTGTGGTAATGTTTACTTGGCCTGAATCTGCAGTTACTTTAGATTATCACAAGGCTTGTACCCTATCAGGAAAGATGGAAAAGCAATCAATGCTAAAAGGGATACTACATCAGGCATAACTCCTGTGAACCCTGAAGTTATTAGGGGACAATACTTGTCCAAGTGATCCACTTCTGTTGGGGATTCTGTTAGGACAATAGGGGGAAATCTTTTCAGCTACCATTGACAAGGATTCACTTGGATTAGGGGGGGCAGGGAGACAAATAGTTGGCAGTGCTTTATGATATTGCAGTACCTTTTGGGAGGTCTTAGCTCAGGATTTACTGGCACAGATTGAGAGGAGAAGAATTCAAACGTTAGAGGATGAGGTAACACCACCTTTATAATAATTTGCAGAATTCAAACGTTAGAGGATGAGGTAACACCACCTTTATAATAATTTGCATATCCAGTTATCATAGTGTATCACAGTTTTCTAAAGCAATCCATTGAGCAACCAATGCAGTATTTCCCACAGCTTGAATGAAAGAGTAATGGTTATTGGATTTATTGATTTGTATTTGCTAGCAAGTGTTGAACACTGATCCATATGGACCTATTTCAGACTCAGCCTGTGATTACAGTCTGGTTAAGTGCCTTGCTCAGCATTTCACATTAGACAGTTGAAAGCATAGGGCATCTCACTGTACACTACAGGATGTAGCTTCTTAACAGTTCATAGCTTTAATCCTAGTGGCTAACTGCCAAACAAAATTAATACATTAATTGGTTTGGTAAGATGTGAAGAACATGATCCCATGTAGTGAGCTGGTGTGAGCCACCTTATAATAGATGAATTATTGAGCATCTGTTAACGCCACTTAAAAACAGAGTTCATCAGTTTGAGCTGAATATCAACAGTGTAGTGATTCATTTTAGACCACTGAATTTTCTGTAGTCCTAGAAAGTGTTATGATCAGCTTGGAGGTTAGCTGTAAACATAGTTGTTTTCTTAGAAACTTAAGATATGTTGTGTTGAACAGATTGCCATTTGGTAAGGACATTTATTTAGGTATTTATTTACTTGCTTACCAGTCTTCTTAATTATATTTTGGAATACTATCTCTCTTTGGTAAAGGACATTATTTGTTTACTTACCTAGTTATTACATTTGTAAACTGGGTGAGTTCCACTCTGCATGACCTATTTTCAGGTGGTACCTGAGGTAGTGCAAACATTGACTAGTGATCATTTTTCTAGGACACTGAAGAAAGTTACTTGGTAAAAGATGGGAAACTTTGAGGATGCCTATTCAAAATCCAAGGATTATATTTACATTCCATGGAACAGCAAAGATTTTAGTGTAATTTGAGAGAATATATAGTTAGATGTATACTGACCCCAAAACTGCAATATCTCAAATTATTTCTCCCTACTCTGATGAGCAGAGATCTCAATCAATATAAGCAAGCAGCATGAATGTAAAGCCAATATTGTTCAATGTTTATGGGTACAGGTGTAGTCCCCTTGTAAAGATGCTTTAAGCATGTAATGGCAAGTTCCCAAAATGCACTTCTTTTTGGTATAATTAGACTTGAATTTTTGAAGTGTTGGGACTTGCAGTATCAGGTCTTGCATTTCAGATGAGGATCTGCTTTGTGTATAGATAGACATATCAGAGCTTTGAATGAATGTGCATAGTCAGAAAATAGAGATACAAGTTTGATTCTCTTTGGAGACTTTTGCATGAGAGAACACCTGTGAAAGAGCAAATGTATAATAAACGTGTAGACGGAAGTAGGATACAGAACATATTTTCCTATTCTACCACAGGACAAAGAAATTTTGGATTGCCTTAGAATAAAAATCAAGAAAGAAGGAATCTTTATATTTCCCAAAACTGGATGAAGATGCTATGTTAATGATTTTGTAAGGAGATGATGATGATGATGCAGTAATTTACCCAGTTAATGTAAAATACACGGACATTTGGAGCTCTTAAGTATGGCAGGTGTAGTATAGTTTCTGCTGTAGAATATACATTATTTAAAGCTACATTCACACTTGTACAGAAACTGATGTGAAACATTTCATTTGGTCTGCCTCTTTTTTTTTTGTTTCATGCTCCCTTTGGAGGGGTAATGGATCCCAGATGGAAAAAGCAAAGGAGGCTTTCAACCAGAAATGCATTCAGAAAAAAAAGTAAACAAAAGCTGGAGAACCAGTAATGGTGTTAGAGGGGATTTAACGTTTCAGGAAACCAGGAACTGAATAAAACTGCCTCATAGGCCAGTTCATTTCAGAGTCCTATTAGTCACAGATTATGGAGGACATGAAAAGGCGAGATGAACAAATGGAAGTCTATGTTTGGAAGTTATATCAGATACAGAGCAAAGTGCAGCCATTCCTTGTGATGCCTGATGCTAGATGAAAGAAAGTGGCATGCAGAGATTAGTTGTGGCAAATTAAGCGACTAAACAGCTAGAGGCACCTAGGAAGAATGTGATGCACATTATCCATGTGAGAGGTGAGTAAAAGCCTCCAAATAGGCAATATCTGTAGCATCATCTTAACTCATACATATGATTTTGCTGTGGAAGGACTGCATGCTATCATAAATATGGCCAGTGAAACTTATTTTCATGTGTCTTTTGAATTAAATAGAAATCTAACTTTATGAATTCCAATTCCAATCCCAAATCAAAAGTCCCACAAACAAGGGATCTAGACCTGCTCCAGCAGATCATTAAAACAAGGCAGAGTGATTGATTGATTACTCAGCATATCCATAAAGTCTAGAATAGACAACTCTGCAGATAAAATATAGGGGCACACTATCTTTTTCAAACAGGACCTGAATAATTGGATGCATATTTATAAATTTACAGTGGGCTTGCTTGGCTTAGCCCTCTTAGATAGGGGAGGTAATTGACAAAGTGTAGTGGTCATACAACTCAGTAACCTTGAACTTCCTATAAAATGAAACTGCAGCCAAATGAAATAACTATAACTTCAGAAAATGTCAGACAGTAACATAATCCCACGCTTTTGGTTTTGCTCTTTCATCTTTAATCATTCACAAAACTTCTTTAGAACAATTAATGTAATTAAAATTCCATCTTAAATAACATTGTTTTTCAAATCGTGCTATCTAAAATAGCCAGTCATGTAGAACAATATATTAAGAAACAATAAGTGAGAAAGTCACATTCATAATAAGCATTTCAAAAAACTTGCAATGAAGAATATGTAATCTGACTATTATTTTTACTCAAATTTAAGCTTTAAAAAGCCATTTTATATTAATGTGATCATTCAGACCAGGTAAACAATTTTATTTAAATTCTATTTGCTGTCTTATTTTGCGTGCCTCTAACTTGCTGTTACCCTTTGCGTCAATTTGAATATGTTGTAATAGAAAAGAAAATCTTTTAAAGTCTTTGCAATTAATATTTAAATAAAGGATTATTTTTGTTCCATGTATATATAGCATATTCTTGTTTTCATATTATCCGATTTAGCTGTATTGAAGTCTTACTTATGTAGAAAGCCTCACATGAATGGTACTTGGCCTGATGTACAACTCAACCTGAATTACATGTGCAGTGTTCTTCTGAACTATAGACTTTTGCCCAAATGGTTCAGACATATAAGCAGACTTTCATAAATAAATATACAGTATCTATAAGTCACATATTCATAAGTGCCTTTCAGTTCTCTAGAAATTAGAGTATACATGCTTGTCTCTTTTTATGTCCTAATAACTGTTTACAATTCAAACATTGGTGAATCAGCTAGTAAATCATGCATTTCTTTGTGTTGCATTCTTAATAAAGATAAATGTTTGCATAAAATATCCACTTCCTCTAAAAAGCTGTCTGTGCTTATTCTAGGAATTCTCATATACTCCCCTTTTAACATGTTACATTTCACAAAATAAAGATGGTAACTATAATCATGTAAATAATTATTAGTAAATGTAAATTTCTTGTGAAAGACTGGATTCTTTTTACTGTTCCAGTCTAAAGATACGTCTAAGAAATTAACCGAAGTCATGCAAATACTTGATGTAAAATTTAAGTAATGGTGAAATTTAATTATTTCAGAAATAATGCCAAAGTTATACAACATCACCTGTACATATCATAAGTAAATCATCAATATATTTTTAATAGAAAGCCATGTGCTTACAAGAGTTTGCATTGTATATGAAATCTGGCTCCTATTTCACCAACACCAAATTAACAAAAACGTGAGCATCTGTTGGACCCATTGATAAAAGAAGCATATCTAAATGAATGTGTGACATATTTACATAACAAGTAAAATCAAAGATGAAACTTGAAATTGGACTTATGTTGGGAAATTTGTGTTTAAGCACGGAGCAGAAACAAAGCATGTTGATAATATAGGACATCAAAAGAATGTTTGCTCTTTTGTTGCTTCCCATCACTATAGTTGGTAGTGATCAAGCATGTGTTGAGTAAATGAATCTTGAGGAAACACCACACTCATGCAAGCATATCACACGTAAAAACAGTTTAAGCAAGTAATGGAAAACTGCTTTATATACAATCGTAGAGGACAAAATAAGGCAGATGGTTTGTTTTCTTTAGCCTGGTTGTTACACAGGAGGGAGATGAGGCAAATACTGTATGATGGTTTGATAAAGTTCCTCTAAGGAAGGAGGATTAAAGGGATTTAAGAATTGAGATCTGTTTCACTGGTTAATGCAGATTATAAGGTATTAAGCTGTGTAGTACAAAGCAGGCTAAGTGGGGAGTGTGATTATTATTTTGATGAGGAAATAGGACATATAGGGATGACTTGTGATATTAAGTTATATACTGGTGAGAGAAATGGCTGAGATAATGTATAGAAGGTAAAAAATACATTTTTGTAAATATTAAGTTGGATAAAACATTTTAAAGCTGGATGCAGCTTTACCAGATATAGTAGGGAGGATATGGCAAGACAAAGTTTATATATCATTTCTTGAGGAAGTATATGATTTGTTTTCAATACAGCCTAAAGTAAACGGATATGGCATAATTAAGTTGTTAAATGGGACTTAAGTCCCCTGTTAATTACCTTTTATGTGTGTGTATTAGTTGAAGGTTAGTTAAAGGGTAAAACAGAAGATAAGTGAGAGGTGGACATTTTCCCACTATTACCGTATGGGGATAATAAGGTATTGCAAGCTTAGGAAAGTGAGGAGACAGAAGGAATGATTGCTGAGTTTAAGGAAGACTGTTCAAAGATCTGATTAAGGCTTAATGTACCAAAAAAGTTAAAGTTTGGGGGAAAATAGGATTGACGGTAGGTATCAGAAGTTATAGAAAACATATCTGAATGGTAGCTATGGCACGAGGAATTGTCTGCAACAAAAATATGTAGATAGGTTTTGAAGAAAATTTGAGGGGCTGTGGCATTGTTGTAAATTATTGCAGAAAAGTTTTTTGTAAAAACCTTT
This sequence comes from Protopterus annectens, assembly GCF_019279795.1. Lineage (NCBI taxonomy): Eukaryota > Metazoa > Chordata > Ceratodontiformes > Protopteridae > Protopterus > Protopterus annectens. The sequence continues at coordinate 1,861,754,009 of NC_056731.1, read as the reverse complement.
TATCTTTTTGGTTGGGTTGTAATTATATTGCAGAAATGTGTGTGTGTGTGTGTGTGTGTGTGTGTATATATATATATATATACAAACACACACACATACACACACAAATGCATACATCATCTAAGGGTTTACAGAAAGAAATATTAAATATTTGTTTTAGAATGTGTACCCCATAATATCTCTCGATCAACGAGGGGTTTTCAGCCTTCTAGAAATTGGCAGTGTGAGGCAATGTATAAACTGTCACATGCTCACTGAGAACCATTTGCCATTACCACAGAATGAGCCTGTATGTGAATGAATGCAAATATTTCTGGTGGCAAACATCCCATGCACACTGGTTATGTATACCTGTACTAACAGTATACCTACACACTACAGGGCAAACATAAAATCTTCCCATTCTGAAGTGCTCCAGAGATCACTTCCAAAACTTCAGCCCTCCTAATATTGGCAGTGTAGCTGTGTGCATGGCCACCAAACCTCAGCAAAGCACTGACATCCATTCCATATCACACGTAGCTTCTTTTACCAACACCACAGTCAAGAGTCACTAGAGTGATCTAGCCAAGCTATTTAAGCCAGAAGAGCATGCCACTAATCAAAATAGTGTACTCACCATAGTCTGGTATTCTGATGTACCTCTCATAAGGCTGAGCAAGGGCAGGGTAACAGTCAATTTCCTCCCAAGTGCTAGAATGTACCATACCACCTAGGCACGTAAGTCCCTTCATGCCAGGTATGAGTATGACATTGCCAGTGTGGGTATAAATGACATGATATACATCCTCTCAGATTATATGGAGAAAGACACAATAGAGCTCTGAGTACAACTCTAAGGCTGGAAGGAAGCTAGTCTTCAGCAGTATCTTATTGTTACCAAGAATGATGAAACAATATTTGACCACTCTGGTGGCATAAAGGGATAAAGCTGACCTGAGTTTTATTAGCACCTTGGATGACTGAAATGGTAGGGAGGGGGCATGCACTGGGTGGCAGGATGCTTGTCAAAGATGCTTCCTAATTGGAGGTATGGTCCATAGAGGGGAGTTGCTCTTGGATATGTTTGGCAAGCAAAGGGGCAGAAAAAGGGAAAGGGAAGTGAGTAGGGCATATAAAACAAAAACAAACAACAAAAAACTGCAAGCAAAGATAGCTGAGCCCCCAAGACATCCTTTGAATCCATGATCATCCCCAGCAATTCCAAATTAAGTCCTGGGGGACTAGGTGGTAGACCTGAGGTGGACATGAGGCACTGGGAGCCAGACCAGTAAAAGTGATGTATGGGGGGGTGGAGGTCAAAAAAAAGAATGATGCTACAATATAAGCAAAATATGATTGATTAAAAAAAATGTCCAAGTTATTTGTGTCATTCCAAGGGGACAAATGTATGCCAGCCTGGAAGGAAGCAAAAGATAGCCCAGTTTATTTCACTGAGAATGGCCAGCACCTATCTCATCAGGGCTTTAACTTATTGTCTAACCTCATAGTGCCTTTTTAGATAATGTCAGTCTACTCAGTTTACCAGCATATCCAAAAAGAAGTGTCAGTGGCACAACTGGAAGCATACTCACCTTTGGTGTAGAAGGCTGTCTGTTCTATTTCCACATCTGGTAGAGTAATTGCTGATACTACAGTACAGCATAAGGGTAGTGCTGTACTCATGAGTGTGGCATGCTGCAGATGAGATGTTAAAATAAGGCCCTATCTGCTTGAGGAGGAGTTAGCTAAGGTGGCTGTAAAATATCCCACAGCACCTATCAAAAAGAGTAGAGATTATTTATTTAACACAACATAAAAAAAAATTTACAGATTTATAAAATATACATATTTACAGGTGCATATATAAACATTTCTATTTTATAGTTGGAATTTATCATTTTTCTTATAACATCCTCATTGTTGTTCTATAGATGACTTCCCTCCTTCTTCCACAACCATAATCTAATTTCTCACAATATATGTGCCAAAATCCATTTTCCATTAAACAAAATTCCATTCGATCTTTGATTCCAAGTAACTTGTATAAAAAAAAAAAAGTTATCTACCCTTCACACATATTCAGTCTTCACCACTCTTTTACATTAAAAAAAAATGTTATCTCGATAGACTACTTTTTTCCTTGCTTTAGTAGCATTAATCACTTCTGGTAAATTTCCCCATAGATTTATTTATTTATTTGACATTTGTTGACCGGGATAGTCCAAGTAAAAAAATCAAACAGTACAAATTATGCAAGTAAAAAATCCTAGAGCCTCTGGATTGTGAGGGTCTTGGATTGTGTATCTTCTTCTTCTTCTTTCGGCTTTTCCCAGTTACGGCTCGTCACAGCGGATCACCTGTCTGCTCATGATTGGCAGTGGAATTTTACGGTGTCAAGTTGCCAGCCCGACACCCAACCTTCCACAGAAGGCACACGCACACACACACACACACACACACACACACTGCCAATTTAGTGTGTCCAATCCACCTACAACCTGTCTTTGAGATGTGGAAGGAAACCGGAGCACCCGGAGGAAACCCACACGACCACAGGGAGGACATGCAGACTCCGCACAAAAGGCACCCCAGCCAAGGATCGAACAAGAGAACCTCTTGCTGTGAGGCGACAACGCTAACCGCTGCACCACCACGGCTGCCCAGAGTCTTGGATTTTGTATATATAATAGATATACACAACCACAATATATAGAAACAAATTAATAATTTATACAGTTCTCTTACTAAACACTGATGGCCTTCAACACTGTATATTTGCTTGCATGTGTTGATGTTCTTTTTTCATGTATATTTTGGCAGGTAGTTCCTCTACTTGTATTCAACTGGACAATTTGTTACAAGAAGTGAGAGATGGGCATCCCTGCTATAGATGAGAACCTTATGGCCCATTTACTCCTGCCCAGGTAGCCAGGTCAGTGCATTCATTCCCCACCAATGAGAGTTAGGTGGTAGGAACATGTCAGTCTGCTGGTCCAATGAAGTGACTAACCTTTCTTCTATCCAACACCTCTTCTCTTGTGTTTGCTCATAGAAGTCTACTGCATGATGATAGCTTCAGGTAGTGTACCTTCACGTTCTCACTGCCTTCATGCATATGCACAATGGTAGGAACTGCTTCCAGGCTTGGTGATGCACAGGTGCAACACCTAGTGCTTATCTCTCAGGATGGGTGATCCAGCATCAGTCACTCATTCCCATTCTCCCTGGTCATCTCTTTCAAGCACCTGTGGGCCAAACTGAACTTGGGTCCCCTGGGATCATAGTAAGGGCCAGCAGAGCTAGGTTATCAAAAAATGTATTAAATTCAGTTGAGAATATTAAGAACAAACCATAATCTTGTTCTGAAAAACAGTTTAACAATATTTTAAAATATGTATTTTATGTCACAAATTCAAATTTGTCTTGTATAATAGCCTACTAAAAGGAATGCTAGAAGATATCTATCATTGGATGAAAAAATAAAAACAATAAAACCAATAATATAAAATGTAAATTACTTCTAAATTTCCAAGACTGACAGAACTGACAGAATTTTATTTTAAAGAATGCCTAAATTTGGCCAAAATATATATATATATATATATGGATTCATATTAGTTTACTGAACGACCATTTCACTGACACCCATTTCACTGAGACCAAATCACCTAAAGTTCATTTCACCTAAAACTCATTTCACTGACAAGTAGTACTCTAAGGCAAGTCAAAGGTATATGTCCTTTCCCCACTGTAGTGTGATCCTGGTGTTAGTATATATAGTTAGGGTGGCTGTGGGGGGCCACGTTGGGATTTACCAAAAAATGTAAAACAAAACTAGGCAACAGAAAACCAGTGGGGATCTTAATCACCATGCGGCTGTTTGCTAGCTGAAAGGACAACACTTGTAAGGGAAAACTCAACATCTGTCTATATTCATAGGCTCCTGTTGGTTCAGTGGTGATAACACCAGCACAGTATGCTGCAGGTCTTGGGTTTGAGTCCCAAATGAAGAGTTAATGCTGTCTGTTCATCTCTGTGATTCTAACAGTGCCTAATCAGTGGGCTTCTCTGTATATGTGTGTGTGTGTGTGTGTGTGTGTGTGTGTTAGTAAGGGGTATAAGGAGGCCTTGTTAAGAAAGACAGCAGATGAAATTACTTGTACGCTGTTAGAACGGTTTCCTGTTATTCTTTTTAAAGGACCAGAAACAAGCAATTTTGCTAACCATAACAATGCATTACACTTTCATTCTTTTTGTTTGGATATGACCTTGGACTGTTATAATAAGAACATTACTATCCATAAGTGGAACATTTTAAAAGAAAATTCCAGCATTATATATGTGGTGGTAAATTCAGAATTTTACTTATGGAATGGGTATTCATTTTAAAATCATGCTACAACAACATAGGTTCATAGGTACATACTAGGCTATCTGCCCTAGGGCATTTATAAGCCTAGCCAGAGTGTGTTTGGCTTTTGCCACCCATTTTAAATTAATTTTGCTATGCCCTTTTTCGAGGTTAGTATACTGTGCCTCTGTCTAACAGTGACACAGAAGTGATACCCGGGGTAAACCTACGATCTCCCATCCACTATTCAAGATTCCTCTAGAAGAGAGTCAGTGAGGGACTCTGCCTAACCTGGACTGGGATTTTATTCCAGAGTGAAGGGAGCCTCTGGGTTATGAATCCATCCCTCCAGCATGTCCTATTTATTTCAGTGCTGAGGTTCAAGTCTCTCGAGCGCGTAGCTCGATGGGATTTGGATTTTCTGAGGTGCAGCATGTCCATTAATTCCGGGTTGGACATGGCTTTATATGTCAGGCACAGATTGCCTCTGAGCAGGCGGTATGCCATTGAGTAGAGCTGGAGTTTCTTTAACCGGGCAGCATATGGCATCTGTTTGAGCCCTTTGATCCTCTTGGTGAGGTACTTTTGGGGTCATTCCAGTTGCTGCAGGTGTCTGGTAAGGCACATCCCAAAAGGGGCATTGTACTCAATTATGGGCCTGATGAGGGATGAGTAAAGAGGCATGATGACCTCCCCTGATCTAGATGTGAATCCTTTCATGATTAGGTGGGCTATATAAAATGTTTTTCTAACCACTTTGGCCACGTGGTTGTCAAATGAGAGATCGCTATCAACTTGGGTCCCCAGGTCCCTAATTACTTCTTCTGTACTTAATGGATTACCACCTGTGTGGCAATTTGTGGGCACTTTCTTTTGCCAAAGGGGATGACTATACACTTTTTGGTGTTTAGCTTGAGGCCATGGCTCTGGCACCAGTTGTCTGTTTCTATGAGGCCCTTTTGGAGGATGCTTGTGTTGGCTGGAGAGTCTATTATGGCACCCAGTTTGCAGTCATCTGCGAACTTGGTCAGCCACAGTCCTTCCATGTTGGCCTGTACCTCCGAGAAATATATACCGAACAAGAGAGGTCCCAGGACTGAGCCTTGTGGGATGCCACTTGTAACTGGTTTGGAGTCTGACATGGCTCCAGCTATTCTAACCATGTGGGTTCTGTCCTTGAGCCAGTTTGCAACCCATCTAGTGACATAGGGGTTTATATTTAAGCTGGTGAGCTTATCTATAATGCCTGAGTGGGGTATTGTATCAAAGGCTTTTGCAAGGTCCAGGTAGGCTGTGTGGACCACCTTCCCCTCGTCAATGGCCTTGGTGACTGTTTCAAAGAAATCAACCAGGTTTAAGAGGCAGGATCTGCCCTTAACAAAGCTGAACTGGGTAGGATCCAGTGTCTGTAGGTCCCCAATATCTTTATTTATGAGGTGCATGATGGTCCTTTCCATAGCTTTGCAGACCAAGCTAGTCAGGCTTATGGGGCGATAGCTTCCAGGATCCATTGAAGCACCACCTTTGTGGAGAGGGACCACAGTTGCTGTACGCCACTCTTTGGTACATATCCTGTAGTAAGGCTAAGATTGAACAGTAGTTTTAGGTTTGGGTTTAGCTGGTCTTGGAGTTCATGTAGGACGCAGCCCGGGACACTGTCTGGTCCCATCGATGCTGTGTTTTTTGCTTTGGAGAGGGCGGCTCTTACCTGAGCATTTGAGATGTCAGGGGGGCAGCACTCTGCTGGGATAGATATTTGCCCTTTGGTGGGGATGTTTGCGCTGAACCTGTCAGCTAGGATGTTGGCAATGTCTGTGGGTTTGGTGTATTTTTGTCATTTGGGACTAATTCTGAGCATATCTGGGAATTCCACCCAGGTTCCTAACATAACTAAAGAAAGCCTTGTGATTATCCTTAGTGTCCTGTGCAATTTTTCTCTCAAAGCTGGCCTTACACAATTTTATGAGTGCCCGTAGTTTTTTGCTAATACTGATCAGAGATGCCTTCCCTTTTTGGGATTTTGCTCTATCATGTAGTAGCTTCCTCCTTCTATTGTATAGTTTGTTTATGGCTGGGGTCCACCAGACAGGACATCTGCCTTTGGAGGATTGGGTCTTGGTTTTATTTGGGATTGCATGATCCATGCATTCCTGAAGGTATTCATAGAATGCATTTATAAAGGATTCTGCAGTCTGGGGCCATATTTTCCACAGGCCCGTGGGCTTTGAAGGATTCCACCTCGGTTTTGAGGAGTGTGAAATTTGCTTTAGAGAAGTTTTTCACTGTGGTTTTCTGGGCAGGGGGTGGGGTCGGGATGTGAATATCCAGTGAGATTAGTTTATGGTCTGATCTTACCAGTGAAAGATGCACTTCTGGTCTGGAGCATAGAGTCCCCATGTTGATGATGATCAAGTCCAGTATGTTTTCCCCTCTTGTGGAAGTGGTAACAAGTTGTTCCATAGCATTTGAGTTCATAAATTCTAGGAACCATGATAAAAACATGATACAAAATTCCTCCGTGCTAAAACTGGCAAACCCTTAGAATCATACAAATGTGGCCACAAAAGGGCATGTAATTACATCTTACAGGGTCTGTTTATATTGTTATAGCACTTAGAATTACAGCCATCTGGAATCATTATGATGATAATTCTGTTAGGGTAGTATACATTACTATTTGTATTGGATGTGGTGGCTTCTATATTAGAGTGGCTTACATATAGGTTATCTATGAGGATAAAGAAATGCCTACATGCTATAAAAATGTGACAGCAATAATGCTCCATTTAGGCATACTACAATTTGTAAGGACAGAGAAAAATTTTATTTCGCTGTCATAGGCGCCGGAAGCTATTGAAGACTGAGGGGGGGGGGGGGGGTGAGAGGGGCACTTAGTGATCTAAAAAGGGTAATTTTTATAACTATTTAGTACCACAACATAGGTTCAATTGGAGGACATTTTAAGCTTAGCCAATTCCCTTTTGGTGCTTGAATTAACATTTTCTGATTGGTCATACCTATCCCATGGCTGATAATTGTATATTAGCCCTAGTGGGAATAACTGTGATCATACCATAGATGATATGAGGGGACCCATGTAAGGGATGCAGCATTTAGGAACTGCCTCTATCTATTAGTGGCATGAGGGGCAATCCTGGAGTACAGTTTCTATTACCCATCCTTAGATCCAAGTTGTATTTGAATATGGACAGATGAGCTTTGTTTTATTTTTATGGATAGTCTGTTCTGGAACAGTGGTAGCCTCTGTGATATATATGCATCACTCCACAACATTCAGTTTAGATACCTGGACTGAGTATTTCTGATGCCATTTGACTTGTTGATGTTCAGTAGGTCCATCTGTATTAGGTCAGAGGATGCCTTGTAGGCCAGACATATCACCTGTAAGCACTCTGTAGGATACTGAGTATAGTAATAAATCTTTGAGGTGGTCCATGTAAGGCCTATTGTTTAGGACTTGTATCCTTTTAGTAAGGTATTTCTGAAGCTATTTCAGTTGTTGCATGGGGCTGGACAGATATATGCCAAAGTGGGCATTATACAAAAGGATTGACCCTAATGAGAGCTTTGTAAAAGGAGACAACAACATCTCTAGATCTAGTCACAATCAATTTGTTTATAAGCTGTGCAATATAGAAAGGCTTTCTTATGACTCTGGGTATATGTTTGTCAAAAGTTAGGTCACTGTACACCCAAGTTCCCAAATGCCAAACAACTGGGTCAGTTCTCAGAGGGCATTGTCATGATTTTGACACCAGGTATTATTTGGGACAAACCTTCCTGCATGATGGTCAAGTCATTTATGGATTCAATAACTGTTCCTAGCTTACAGTCATCTCAAACTTAGCTGGCCAAATCCCTCTGGTATTTTGGTATCTCCTTTTACTTTAGAGATGTATATGCCAAACAGAAAAAGTCTTAGCACCAAACCCTGGGGGACTCCATTGGTGACTGGTCTCTTCCCCTATTTTGACCTCCTGCATCCTGTGAGCAAGTTGGCAATCCAGCTAGTGATGCAAATGTTTGTTCCTACATTGTTCATCTTTTGTACTACAACTGAGTAAGGGATTGTGTTAAAATGCTTGGCTAGGTCAAGGTAATGTAATGTGAACTGTTTTACTTTCATCCATTGCTTTGGTAACAAGAGTAAAGCTTAACATTTGCCCATGATTTTGAGCCTTTCACACTTTCCTCTAGGCTGTTTTCAAACACATTTTAGGGCCATGCATACATGTATGCATTCTTTGATTCACCTTCCTGACAGTATTAAATTATATGCCTTGTATAATACAGCACTAGTTGTTTGAATGCATTTTAAAATTGTAGTTTTGAACAGTCTTCTAGTAAGCAATGAAACAAAATGTATGAACCAGTAATGACAAAACTACCCATTTCAGAAAATTTCAACCATAAAAGGCCACTCAAACTTCTGTCATTACAATCCACCAATATCAGTAAATATGCAAAATATCCGCAGAAGGCCGTCATCTAAATAATTTCACATTAAAGGGATCTCTAACTAATGAAGAGGTTGCTGTTAGGAAAGAACTTTATATTTCATTGTTTCATCTACAAATAAAGTGGCTGTTGCCCTTGAAGAATAAATTGCCTATGTTACATTAAAAAATGATAAGCTAGTAATATTGCAATATGGAATGGATGGCAAACTGATAACAGGTTCATAGTTACTAGGTAACTCCTCCAAAGGAGGACATTCACAGGACAGCAGCATCCACTCCCTTTAAAGTACAACAAGGTACAGCATCAGCGATCCATCTGCATACTGTGGGAGTAGACCCCACAGCCTTCTGCATCAAAAGTAAGGCTGCTACCTGTTGTGCTACTAACAATGCAAAAACAGACTTGGAATAAGCAGCACTAAACTTCTCTTCCCTGAAGCTCTCAGCTCCTTGTAAAATTATTTTATTTATTTAACATTTGTTTGCCAGGAATGTCCGACTTGGAACAAAGCCAGTTTTCAGCAGAGGCCCAGGGAGTAATGCTCTAGACGTATGTCTTTGTAACATGGGAGGAAACAGGAGCATCCAAAGGAAACCACACAAACAGAGAGGACATATAAACTCCACACAGAAAGCACCCCAGCCAAGAATCGAACCAGAGAACCTCTTGGTGTGAGGCAACAGCACTACCACGGCACCATCCACTTGACACAAATAAATCTCAATTTCACAGAAGAAGAAATCTGGAAAAAGCCAAAATGTATGAGGGGGGGGGGCAAAGGGCCAAAACCTGGGACACATTTTAAATATTGCTTGTATAATCTTAGAAAGTTGCTAAAAATAGTGTTGTGTCACCATGTATTTCCAAAAAAAGATAGGAAGACTGAAGCTTAAAGCACCATCATTATTTAGTGAATTCTGTTCTCATTGATTAATATAAATGGTTGACAGCTATTATTTATTTATTTATTTATTTCAGTTATGATTCACGGGGAGGTCCACTGGGCTTGGGGGCCCATTTTCAGTGTAGGCCCGGGGAGAAAAGCTCAGCATAAAACAACAATTTTAATTACAAGAAATAGTTCAGACACAGATAACATTATAGTTAACAGGTTGCTAAAAAATAGTCTACAATACCAATATCAGATTGCTCAATAAGCAAAAAGTATTAACAATTTCAGTTAAGTTCAGTGAGAAAAAGATTGCCATATGTACAAAAAGCAATGAAAAAGCAAGGAAGAAAAATTAATCATTAAAAACTTTAATGTTTAGAAGCTTATGCAATTAGTATTTTAGAAGAGGATAGGAAGGTAAGGAGGTTTGCCTGGGTAGCTTAAGCATATAGTGCAAAAATGTTTTAGTAGCTACTACATTTAGAATTTTAAGTGAGCTTAGAGGAGGAAGTGAGCTTAGAGGAGGATTAGGAAGGTGTAGAGGTTAGCCTGGAGAGAAAGGGGAGGATAATTGGACTGGTGTAGGTTGAAGGATACAGTTTCAGATCCTTTTTAGATAAAGGTGAGAATAAAGTTGGGTTTTGAAGTTGGCTAAGTTGTTGCAGGTTCTTAGGGAGGTGGGTAGGGCATTCCATTTTTTAGCAAGGGTAAAGGATAAGAGAAGTTGGCCTGCTGGGCGCTTTGGTTTTTGTACAGTGATCCGGTTTTGGTGAGAAAATCTAAGGGATCTGAGGGGAGTATAGGGTTGAAGAATATAGGAAAGTGCAGGACAGTTAGTAGGATGGAACACTAGTTTATGGGCTATGGTGAGTTGGAGAAAGTTAAGATGATTTGGAAGTTCGAGCCAGTTTAGAGAGTGAAGGGAGGTGCAGTGATGAGAGGAGGATTTGGATTTAGTGGCAAATTTGGAGATTTTATTGTAGCATTGTTCCAATTTGGAGGTAAGGGTAGATGATAGGTTAGTGAGCAGAGGAGCACCATATAGTAGAGATGGAAGGAGGTAAGTAGAGGCAAGGGTTAGTCTAGTGGAAGGGGACAGAAAGTGGATGTTTTTATACAGTAGGCCAAGTTTTATGTGTGTTTTTTTGATGTTTAGTTGAATATGAGTATTGAATTGGAGCTGGTCATCAATTGTAACACCAAGAAGTTTAGTGGAGGGTGCTATTCCAATCATGGAGTTGTTAAGGCTGGTTATTTGGAAAGAGTTTTTATCAAGAGATGAGGATTTGGAGGGGGGGAAGAGCAGGATCTTGGTTTTATTGGCATTTAGGGAGAGGTGGTTTTAGAACATCCAGTTTTCAGTAGTTGAAAATGCTGTTTGGGTTAGAGCTTGGAGCTTTGTTACATTAGGGGCTTGGCAGATCAGAGTGGAATCATCAGCGTATTGCATAATTGTGGTGTTGGGAATGGCTTTATGAAAGTTGTTAATAAAGATATTGAATAGTAATGGGCCAAGAATAGAACCTTGAGGTACTCCGGTAAGGGTAGGAAGGAAGGTAGACGTTGCTTGGCCCCATTTCACAGCTTCACAGCTTTGGACCTGTTTGAAAGGTAGCTAGAGAACCAGAAGAGAGCTTTTCGGCTCAGGTTGAGCTCAGAGAGGTGGTTTAGAAGGAGGGAGAAGGAGATGGTGTCAAAGGCTTTGGATAGGTCTAGTAGAACAGATGACACTAAGTTACCGGAGTCAGGTGCAGAGTTCATAGAATGAAGGAAAGAGAGAAGGGTAGTGTTAGTGCTGTGTCCTGGGCGGAAGCCGTGCTGCATGGGAGAGAGTAGTTGGTGTTCAGTAAGAAAAGGCATGAGCTGTAGGTGGATACATTTTTCTAGGATTTTGGATATAGGGGAGAGGATGGCAATGGGATGGAAATTGGAGATGTTACAATGTTTGCCTCCTTTGTGAAGTGGAAGAATGAAAGCAGAATGCCAGAGTTTGGGTACATAGGATTCGAGTAATGACCTGTTTATTAGGATGCTGATGGGAAATGCTATGGATTCAGAAGCTATCTTTAGGAAGGAGGATGGGATGTTATCAGCGGCATTGGAGCAAGGCTTTAGCTTATAGAGCAGTTTCTTTATTAGGTTGGTGGGTACTGGTTTGAGGTTGAAAGTGTGTTGGGCTGAAAAGGATGTGAAAGATTGACTTGGGGGGGGAAGGGTTGTTGTTAGTGAAAGTCTTGGTTAGTTCGGCGATAGAGGAGGTAAAGAAGGAATTGAATAGTGAGGCAATTTCTGTGTCAGATTTGCTGGTGTCAGGACAGGGGTTGCTTTTTGTACCTGGTCTAAGGAGGGAGTTAATGGAGTTCCAAAACTGTTTGGGATTTCTTGTGTGGTTTTCTTGTAGTTTGATGTAGTGAGATTTTTTATCTGTAATGACTAGTTTTTTGGCAAGATTTCTTAGTTGTTTAAACTTAAGGAACATTTCAGGTTGTTTGTGTTTAAGGTAGGTTTTCCAGGTTTTATCCGTTTGAAGCATAATCTTTTTGGTGTCATTGGTGAGCCAAGGGGAGGTTTTAGTTTTGATTATTTTTCTTCTTATTGGGGCTTGGGAGTTAAGGATAGTTAAGAATGTGGAGTTGAAATACTCAACAGCTTTGTTTAGAGGCAAAGTTGTTAGGGGGGTCCAGTTAGTTAGCTTCAGGGAGTTTGAGAAAGAGGTTTGATTAAAGTTAGGTTACGAGTTTGAATAAAGTGGTCAGAGCTAAATGAAGGTAGTTAAAGTTGGGGACACATTTATTTGATTTTTGTTTAGATAGATGTTGTTGGTAGTAAGTTGGTTTAAGTTTGTAGTTGTTGTTGGTGATTGGAAAAAGTTTTATTTTTAAGAGAAGGAGAGGGTGGGAGGGAACTAAAGATGCAGAGATGTTGTGGAAGTGTGATGTGTAATGGTGCTGGGGAGTCAAAGGGGGAGAGGGCATAGGTGTTAGTATAGGAGGTTAAATGGTATAGTGATTGTAGAAGTAAAAGTGCTTTGGAAGGAAGGCTGAGCATGGTAAATGGGAGATAGTTAATGATTAAAAATAGAAAGTGATATGAGATTGTGTGTTGGGGGTGTGGTATAGAGAAGTAGGTAGGGTGGAGAAGTGGGATGGTGAAGGGTGTATCTTGATAGGCTGGAGAATAGGGAAGGCCTAATAGTGATGGGTATCCTGATTGGTTGGGGAGGGGGGTGGGACTATTGAGATAGCTATAAATCTAGGACTACTGGGAAGTGGTGAGAATGGGCAGGGTAGGGGAGTGAGCCCGTAGAGCAACAGACAAGAAACCAGGAAGGCGGAAAGGTCCAGAAATAATCAGTGAATATTGACTCAAACTCCCTGAATCAGATGTGGTGCTGTGGGTAAAGAATGCAGGCTACTGTTCCTAAGGTACAGGGTTTGAGCCTAGGTAATCCTAACCACCAGGAATACATAACTGGGGAATTTTACACAGAGACATGCACAAAGCAGTTTCAGCACACACACAAAGCAGTTTCAGCACACACATAAATAAACACACAAAGCAGTTTTCAGCTCGCACATAAAGCAACTTCAGCACACATATAAATAAAGCAGTTTCAGTGCACACATAAATAAACTCAGCCTAGCATCAGTTCCAGTATATTAAAGGGAGCCTAGTAGCAGTTTCAGCATAACATAGATAAACGGAGCACAGTAGTGGTTAGTTTCAGCCTAACATAGATAAACAGAGCCCAGTAGCAGTTACAGCATAATATAAATAAACGTAGCCTAACACACACATAACAGAGCCTAGTAGCAGTTTCAGCATAACATATATTAAGCCCAACATGCACATAATGGAGCCTAGTAGCAGTTTCAGCATAACATAGATAGACTGAGCCGAGTAGCAGTTTCAGCATCATATAAATAAATGGAGCCCAACACACACATAACATAGACTAGTAGCTGTTTCAGCATAACATAGATAAACTGAGCCCAGTAGCAGTTTCAGCATAACATAGATAAATGGAGCCCAACTCACATAACAGAGCCAGTAGCAATTTCAGCATAACATAGATAAACGGAGCCCAACACACACACAACGGAGATTAGTAGCAGTTTCAGCATCATATAAATAAATGGAGCCCAACACACACACAATAGAGCCTAGTAGCAGTTTCAGCATAACGGAGCCTAGTAGCAGTTTCAGCATAACAGATAAACGGAGCCCAATACACACATAACGGAGCCTAGTAGTAGTTTCAGCTTCAGCATAATATAAAATAAATGGAGCCTAGTAGCAGTTTCAGCATAACATAAGCTTACTGTGGGTGACTCTGGTGGCAGCAATGATGTGATTCCCGCGTCAGGATAATACAAATAAATGGAGCCTAGTAGCAGTTTCAGCATAATATAAATAAGCAGAGCCTAGTAGCAGTTTCAGCATAACGTAAGCTTACTGTGGGTGACTCTGGTGGCAGCAATTGTGATTCCCGCGTCAGGATAATACAAACAAATGGAGCCTAGTAGCGGTTTCAGCATAACATAAACATCCTGTGGGTGACTCTGGTGGTAGCAATGATGTGATTCCTGTGCATGTTTGTGTTTAAAATTCATATGACACATGCATGAGTCCTCCGTTGTCCTAAAACAGGTCTTGCTGCTGTAAAAGGGTGGGGGGTGTTCATTCCCCCTCACTCTATGGTTCCAGCGCCTATGTTCACTGTATCAGAATCCTATGATTATAGGAGATGAACTTGCAAAAATAAACTGGACACTAGTGTGACAAAGTGGCAAATGCAAGATTTCCAGGTATTAATGATCTTATCAATATGAAATGTTTATTAAAGGAAAGGGGACTAAAAATAATGCATTTTACCTTTGATATATAAAATATGATTTAGATTGTCTTAAATATGATTTTACGTAACTGAGTTGTGCTGTATTTTTTAAGCTTTATATACTTTGTGTTTAATGTTGTATACCTTCTGAATAGGTCCCCTGAGTTTATGTATTTATTTAACATTGGTTTACCAGGAATATTGGATGAAAGCATTCAATTAAATAAACATTTTTCTAATTGACAAGTTTTGTCTTGATTGCTTGCATGTTATACTGACCTGGGATTCTGTGTTCTTTGTTTAAAATTAAATATCCTTTGCTGGCTCCATGGCATAGATGGACAAAGTCCTAACTATGACCCAGATGTCCTGAGATCAGTTAGTATATTGGGTGCTACTGAAGCTGGTTGGGGAAGGATGAGGGTGAGTGACTGATGCCAGGTTGCTCATTTTAAGTCAAGGCAGGCAGTCCATCTTACTCTCTGGCTGACACCTACTGTAGGAGATTTACATGACATGCAGCATTAGGGTCCAGGGATGAGGTGTTAGTGTAAGATGTGGCACACGAGTCCCCTGCCCACCCTCACATAGGTGTGCTAACCATAACTCCACATGTGCACGTAACTCCAGCCCCTACATAGTATGTTACATAAAATACTTTCCCAAACATTACCACTGTTCACTCAGTGTCTGATCT
>NC_056731.1:1861726268-1861733768 GCF_019279795.1 Protopterus annectens | reverse complement strand
CAGTATCCTTAGACCTCTGGGTACAATATTTAAGTTCAAACTGGCTTCTAGATGGTAACGTTGGTTCTGCAAATGCTTAAATTTAAATACATTATTCTCGATATCTCGTTTGAGATTTCTTATCAGCACATCGTTTCCAGAATTAAATGGTATTACCTCTGGTACGTTTAACAAATTCGTATTGAGGAGAGGATTCGCATTTGTAGTTAATAAGCTCCTCAGGCTATTGTTGAAAACAGTATTTATATATATATATATATATATATATATTTTATATATATATATATATATATATATATACACACACACACATATATATATATATATATATATATACACACACATATATATCTATATATATATATATATATATATATATATATATATATATATCTACATATATATATATATATATCTATACACAAACACATATATATATATATATATATATATATATATATACATATACACACACATTTATATATATATATGCACACACACATACAGACACACACACACATATATATATATATATATATATATATACACACACACATACATACACACACATACACACACACATATATATATATATATATATATATACACACACATACACATATATATATATATATATACACACATACACATATATATATATATATACACACACACATATATATATATATATATATATATATATATATATACACACACACACATATATATATATATATATATATACACACAGACACATACATATATGTGTGTGTATGTATATATATATATATATATATATATATATATGTGTGTGTGTGTGTGTGTGTGTATGTGTGTATATATATATATATATATATATATATATATGTGTGTGTATATATATATATATATAAATATATATATATATATATATATGTGTGTGTATATATATATATATATAAAATATGTATATATATATATATATATATATATATATATATATATATATATATATATGTGTGTGTGTGTGTGTGTTTGGATATATATATATATATATATATATATATATATACACTGGTAACCAAAGATTGATGTCAGTGAGCAATTGCAACTATAACCAGAAACAAAATTCACTGAAAGCGTCTAAATGGAGAACGAGCAGAGGATAAAAGTTTATTGACTCCACAAAAGTAACTAATGATGCGTGATTAACGCTGTAAATTAAAATTGCGTTTTCATAAAAAACTTCATCAGATACACACACTTGACTATCCTGTACTTGTTTAAATAATAAACTTGTAATAGAAGAACCAAAAAAATGTTCAAAACTACAAATTTAAACATACTCTAACAGGTGGTTCTGTACTATACAAGCAATATAAATGTATAAAATCAGGGATGTGAATCAAAGAATACATGCATGTAGGCTTGTCCCTAAAATGTGTGCAAGGAGCCTATGGCTTGAAAATAGCCCAAAAGTAAACTTATTTCTCCACTGGCCATATCCATTTTATTTGAATGTGGATTTTAATGTTGTTTCGATGAATGTGAGTTTCAGTGGCAGAGATGTTTACTGCTCATGCTGTTTTCACCAAGATTGTATTGTTTGTTTATCAAATGGCTATCAGTATTTGTGCTATTTTATTTCAGTATCTGCAATCATTGTAGAAGTAAATAAGAAAGAGTATGCACAGTGATAGGTTTGAACAGTGTTTATGGTAACTGGGAGAAATAGTCAAGTAATGGAACACTGGAATGGCTGGGGAGGGTGCTGCTGCTAGGGGGTTATAGGGGGTTGCTGCAGGAGGGGCTGCTCTGGGTGTCCCAATCTATTACCCTGACTAAGGGCCCATCTGACAATGCTCCAGCTTTCCTGTTTTCAAAAAAAAAAACATTTTGCTTGGCTAGTTTACTTACAATACCTGAATGAGGGATAGTGCTGGATGTCTTTGCAAGGTCTATTTATATACTGTGTACTAATTTGCCTACATTCATTGCTTCTGTAACCTTTGCAAATAAGTCAAATAGTTAGGATGTTAAAAAACCACCAAGACCACTGATCCAAAAAGTAAGCGAATTTAATGTAACACTTAGCGCCTCGGCTTACACAGCCTTCAGAGAGTAAAAACACTACCCTTAGAGGTTGCATCTTGGAAAAATTGCAAGTTGGCATAGGTGAATGTGTGTCTTTAAAAAAAAACAACTCTTAAAAAAGGAAACTCTGCTGATTTTAAAGTATGGTACTTTGGAGCCTCAGGGACTCAACAAAGAATGTAATTGGGAGTATGTGATTTGAATTGTATACTTAATTAATTGTTTTGTTCAATATGCTGTATATAAGCAAACAGTATTTTGTAGTTTATTTTACTTTTGGAAGGCTGTGTAAGCTGAGGCGTGAAGTGTTTCATTAAATTCACTTACTTTTTGGATCGGTGGTCTTGGTGGTATTTTAATATTTAATTTTTTTTAAGTTGTATTTGCTAAATAGTTAGGATGTGCCTTTGACAAATCCAACTTGGCTTGGATTTATTAATTCCATAACAATGCTTCCCATAGCCTTACAGACAAGGGTGGTCCATTGATACCTCTCCTTTGTGCAGGCAAATATGAAAAACAAGGTTCATCTTTTTTCTTTTCTTCTGGCACACTTACCCTCCCTGTACAAAACTAGTTTGAACTTTGCTGCTCTGCTGGCGATCTCAGAAATTCCAAGGCAACCAAGTTAATACACCACTTGCACCTTGCCAATAGCCACTCACAATCAGGGCCACTGTAGAATTGCACACGCGGTTTCCAGTTTTTATCCTGTCTGCACAAAATCTGCATTTTTTTAATAGTTTATGACATTCTGGATAAAAAAGATGACACTATATACATATTCAGATAATACAGCAATCAGCAAAAGTTTAACAAAATGTTGTGGCATATGGTAAGGAAAACCATGCCAAGTAATTTTTCAAGCGATTTATTCTAAGCCTGATTTCATCATTCAACCGCTGTGTGGTTCAGCTTGATCACGAGTCCCGAGATAAAAGAAGGCTGTCAGAAAACTTCAAACTGACACAGACAAACAATAGGTGTGAGAAGTAGTTAACATGTTGCCATTCATATGGGTGATTCGATGACTACAAAGTTTTGTTCTTATGGCTGAATTTCTCTGATGATAGTTTATCCTAAATGTTAATTTAAATGACTTGGTTGTTTAAAATGTTCAGCGTGTACAAGGAAGTTGAACTCAGGGATTCCATATAAGATTAAGAAAATAAAATACGTTCTTATCAAATGTAAATAAACACACATTAACACACTGACTAGTAATCATTTTTTGAAGGTCATGCCCTTATCACATTTTTTTGATAATTTATTTTCTTGGCATTTAAAGGGTTTTAGAGTTACCACTACATGTATTGTGGGGGAGGAGACAGTAGATCACTAATTCTTTTACAATTAATTTTTCAACAAAACAGGGACAGATACTTAGGTTTCTGCCATCATATCTTAAAGGAATACTCAAATGAATGCTTGATATTTAACTGTTGTACCACTTGTAATATTTAGTGGATTGAAGAGATACTGTGCAAATGCCATTTTGCACTGCATTTAAGGAAGAAGACTGAAAACACCAACACATGACAGCACATTTGTTCAACAACATATGTGATTAATACATGCTACAGCACACAAAATAAACTGTTGGGAGTGAGGTTGAGCACTGAATGCCACAATCTTCACACAATGTTTGCAGAATATTCCCAAACTTTTTGATAAAAGCTTCCTCAGTTTTTTAGTGGGCCTGCTCATGTTCTGCGTCTACATCTCACATTTAGAAGGGCAAAGTTTCCACCCATTATGTTGGTGATCTGAGTTTAACCAGTACTCCTAAAATGTTTCCAATCTGCTGCATGAAAGCACCCAAAATCATCTACCATCCAACTCTTGTTCGCTCATTTATTTATTTTATTTATTTATTTTACATGTGTTAACCAAGAAATTTAGGGGAAATCACGCAAATGGATGTGCTTAATTATGTCTGAATGAAGAAGGTGAAAAGTAAGCAAATGTAGGTGCCCTCCCCCAATATTTTAATTATCTTAAAAATATTAGGCAATAACATTAACTTTCTTATATGTATTCCATAATACTCCAGCAAAATGCAGCTCTTCCCCTAAAAAATTACATCTCTTCCTGTTCCATAGTGGCTGATGAAGTAGGCACATCAAAGAACCACAAGCCTACTAAGGCACCTATATTTTTCTTTGGAAACATCCCCCAGCTCAGTATTAGTAAACTCCCTCTTCCAAGTCGCTCAAAACCATAGTGTATTAGAAACTTTCTTTAACTATAAAATAACAAATATTCTGGCAGTTGGAGTAGAGGGTCAAAGCTGGGAACCATAGTTCCAGTGGTACACTGTTTGATTCCCTCATGTGCTTACTCTGAGACCTAGAGCAAATCAGTTAATCAGACAGTTCAGGTAACTACCAAGGAGCTATGAACAGTAGAGAGAATGCAGTCACTTCCATTAAAAAAAAAATACTCAGGATCAGTGAAGATACCAGTTTTCCCTCACGCTTCATATTTAAGGAGGATATTCTTTAAATTGTAAAAGATACAACAGGACAGGACCCTAGACCACCAAGTGAAACAAATGAGCAAGTAAATAGGTGGGAATGAAAACCTTTATGGACTGTGGCATTGCTACACAAAGTAATCGTGGAGATGTAAAGGGCTGAAAGACAGATGATGCCTGAATATTCACAACACAAGTTATAGCATGAGCAAAAACTACCTTGGTATTATTTTCGTTTTAGCGACCTTAACTCGATCGTGACAGACTCAAAGTTAAAACAAAAGCTACTGACTGCGTCCAGGAAGGATCTCAAATTATCACTTAAGCCATCCTCTCATAAGAGCTGTACTACACAAACTCCCTCTGAAATGTGTGTGTGTGTGGGGGGGGGGGCAATAGCCATTTCTTTTCACTTGGGGGTGATTGGACAAATGGTTCTGCAGACTTCACTGTGTGGTAGCCGAGTGACACTGAAACAGCACACATTGTCAAAACTTTATAGTGGCCAGACGAGGTTTCCACCACCTAAAGTGCAAAGACTTCATAGGTTCATAGGTTCATAGGTTTATACTAGGCTATCTGCCCTAAGGCATTTATAAGCCTAGCCCAAATTTTTGTGGCTTACGCCACCCCTTATATGAAAAAATACTGTGCCCATTAGTTTGTTGTGCCTCTGTCCAGCAGTGACACAGAGATGATTCCCGGGGTAAACCTACGATCTCCCATCCACAGGTCAAGATTTCTCTTGAACAGAGTCAGCGAGGTGCTCTGCCTCACATGGACCGGGATTTTATTCCACAGCATGGGGAGTCTCTGAGTGATAAATCTATCCCTCCAGCACGCCCTACTTATGTCCGTGCTAAGGTTTAAGTTGCTTGCTCTAGTGGTTTTGGTGGATTTGGATTTTTGAGGTGGAGCATGTCCATTAATTCGGGTTGGACATGGCCTTGTATGTCAGGCACATGTCACCTCTGAGCAGACGGTATGCGACTGAATAGAGCTGGAGTTTCTTCAATCTGGCAGCATATGACAGATTTTGGAGTCCCTTTATCCTTTTGGTGAGGAACTTTTGGGGTCTCTCCAATTGCTGCAGATGTCGGGTGAGATACATCCCGATTGGGGCATTGTACTCGATCACTGGTCTGATAAGTGAAGAGTACAGGGGAACAATGACCTCACTAGATCTGGATGTGAATCCCTTCATGATCAGGTGGGCAATGTAGAAGGTCTTTCTAACCACTTTAGCAATGTGAGTGTCAAAAGAAAGGCCACTGTCAACCTGGGTCCCCAGGTCCCTGATAACCTCTTCTGTGCTTAGTGGATTGCCACCTATATGGTAGCTTGGGGTTACCTTGTTTTTCCCGAAGGGTATGACTATACATTTTTTGGCGTTTAAGTTCAGGCCATGGCTCTGGCACCAGCTATCTGTTTCCGTGAGTCCCTTCTGAAGGATATCCGTGTCCGATGCACTTTCCACTATGGCGCCCAGTTTGCAGTCGTCTGCAAACTTTGTCAGCCAAAGTCCTCCCATGTTGGCCTGTACTTCTGAGAAGTAGATGCCGAACAATAGGGGGCCAAGGACCGAGCCCTGTGGGACACCACTTGTGACCGGCTTGGAGTCTGACATAGCGCCAGCAACTCTAACCCTGTGGGTTCTGTCCTTAAGCCAGTTTGCAACCCATCTTGTGACATATGGGTTTACATTTAAGCTGGTAAGTTTTTCTACAATACCCGAGTGGGGTACCTTCAGTACCTGATTGTATTAATGATGAGGGAAGGGGATACAGTGCAGTGCACTGGAGCATTGGGGCTTTATCCCCCCATGCACAAACACAAAATCCCAACTTCAAAAAGACATTAATGTCATTTCAAACACTGTTTCGCTTGAAATGACACAAAAACTGTTTGCTCAGTGACAAACTGACTTAGACCCCATCAAAACTACATATAAAGAGATGGGCTCTTGACTTTTTAATTTTTTTTTTTTTTAAATCCAGGTAAGCCTACGCACATGCGTCTTTCCTGGAGTGGCCAGGTTAATTGATGTGCTCAGTAATAGGCCAACAGAGGATGACGGAATCAAACCCCATATTACAGGATAAATCATGTCAGCAGTTCACAGCCTTAATCCTCAAGTGCCAGAGTCCTAAACACACATTTAAAATGCACATCACATACAGCCACTTCAAAATGCGTGACTTGAGTCACCTGTACAGAATATATTCTTACAGAAGGACCATATTTTTCAGAACTAAAGGAACATGTTTCACATCAAACACAATAAATACTTAAGCCCACAAGTACTACAAGCTATTAGTAAAATGGAAAATTAATAGATGGGACAAGAATCTAAAAATCTCTGTTCCCAGAGTCCTTCCTGAAAGGTGAAGAGAGGATGTAAAAAACTTTCTATCACTATGTCTGTTAGACCCTAGTATATACAAGGAGAGGTATAGAATCACTTGCCCTCTCTGCTATCTGCTGGAACCAGTTAGAACTGATAAGCCACTGTACAATGATATTTTATTAATGTAACTAAATGAAATGCCTTACTTCTCTTTACAAATCTCCAATCGACTTGATGGTGAGAAAGACAGAACATAATCAACACTGTACGTTACTTTTTTCCCCTAGTATTTTTCCTATGCTCCCCACCCAACTTCTATGTTGTTACTCTGTTTCAGTTTATGATTCAGTTAATTTTTCTTCTTCCTACAATGAATACATTAAAGACATGATAACCAACAAAACAGGCAATTCAGAAACTACAAAAAATGCTGACAACTTTCTTTGCTTATGCAACAAGGGGTAGTTCCTTAATAAATACAAGTTAAAACTGCAACACTGGGTAGAGTTACACATACCAAAATGCACAAATTTAACAACCTGTTTCACAATGCCCTTATAAACACACTATGGCAACAGTAACATAGATAGATAGACAAAACATA